>NW_027041139.1:67500-203621 GCF_037179485.1 Ochlerotatus camptorhynchus
TCTCTATTGTTTGGTTCAAGTACAACTAATACTAATCTACCTTTATGTATGTTTTACTCCCTTTTAACCCATTATCTTTATGAATGGCGAATCATATGACGTGAGACACGTACAAGCTGGAACTCAAAGAATTACTTCGAACAGGATATGAAACAAATTCAGGAATAATCCAAATGAGACCAGAAACCAACAAGGCACCGGGGCGTTATACACTCGGAGAGGTATTTGATAAATAATCAAAAAGTGGTAAGTTAAAATCATAGTGGAGCCAAGGATCATGAGAGGTAATTGTCAATAATTCATTAAAGGGTGATACGGTCAAAATTTGGTCAATATCAACTTGACGTATTTCTTTCAATTTTGCATTTAAAAAACCTGAACACCCCTCATTTTGAAGGTGTGTGTGTGTAGAATGTTGCTCCTATTTTGATTTTGGAATTCACTCTTCAGTTGTCAAAATGCCGTCCAAGCAAGAAGAGCAGCGTATCAAAATTTTGCTCGCGCATCGCGAAAATCCGAGCTACTCGCACGCAAAGTTGGCAAAATCGCTAAAAGTTGCCAAATCAACCGTTACAAATGTAGTTAAAGTGTTTGGGGAACGTTTGTCGACAGCCAGGAAGTCTGGATCGGGGGGAAATCGAAAACCGGAAGCCGCTGAGACGACAAAGAGAGTTGCCGGTAGTTTCAAGCGAAACCCTAACCTTTCTCTCCGAGATGCCGCAAATAAGCTGGGTGTATCGTCTACAACCGTGCATCGAGCCAAAAAACGAGCCGGACTATCGACTTACAAGAAGGTAGTGACTCCAAATCGCGATGATAAACAAAATACGACGGCCAAAGCGCGATCCCGGAGGCTGTACACGACGATGCTGACGAAGTTTGACTGCGTGGTAATGGACGACGAAACCTACGTCAAAGCCGACTACAAGCAGCTTCCGGGACAGGAGTTTTATACGGCAAAAGGAAGGGGAAAGGTAGCAGATGTTTTCAAGCACATTAAACTGTCAAAGTTCGCAAAGAAATATCTGGTTTGGCAAGCCATCTGTACCTGTGGCTTGAAAAGCAGCATTTTCATAGCTTCCGGGACTGTCAACCAAGAAATTTACGCGAAAGAGTGTTTGAATAAACGTCTGCTGCCTTTCCTGAAGAAACACGGTTGTTCCGTACTGTTTTGGCCGGTTTTGGCATCTTGCCATTACGGTAAAAAGGCCATGGAGTGGTACGCCGCCAACAACGTGCAGGTGGTTCCCAAGGACAAGAACCCTCCCAACACGCCAGAGCTCCGCCCAATTGAGAAATACTGGGCTATTGTCAAGCGGAACCTAAAGAAGACCAAAAAAACTGCTAAGGGCGAGCAGCAGTTCAAGGCAAACTGGCTTTCTGCGGCGAAGAAGGTGGACAAGGTGGCTGTACAAAATCTGATGGCAGGGATCAAGCGTAAGGCCCGGCAATTCGGATTTGGAAAAGCGGAAGCCTAACTGAATATTTTTCCTGAATTTTATACTAATTGAACTTGAAAAAGAAATTTAATTTGATTTTTTAAATAAACGATTTCACCGATTTACACGCGTTTTCCCTTGACCAAATTTTGACCGTATCACCCTTTAATTAGTAGAAATCTCGATAACTTTTTCAAGGGAGCGTATCGGCTTTTGTAGGCGGTGCATTTGGTCGTCGATTTGGCGTAACTGGTGGCTCGCCCACGCGTGCTAGCACTATCATCAGATAGGGGAAATTTTCCTCTACCTGCTGGTGGTGTTGATGAGCGTGTGCGAGCTGCCGGTTGCGACGGATCGACGATCGGATGCATGGTTTGCAGGAACTGGTGCTTCCCTTTGAAAAACTAATCGAGAAATAACTATATTATCCTGTAATTGATATTACAATTTTTATATATCAATGAAATTAGTCATGACAGAGTAACAGAACGAGTATAAACAGATGGGGAAGGACAATAGACACAAGTTGACACAATAAACAAGACAAGTGGGGGTTAATACACAAGACAAAATGACAAAATAAGTGACGACAGAAGACAAGACTGGGACAAAAATCAACCTTTTAAAAAAACAAGAATGCGCAATTATATTATCAAAACTATTTGGATCAGCACAAAAACAACAGTGACCAAACGGGCACCATAGCCTAGGAACGTCTGTGTGTTGATTTAAAATAGAGGCTCATAGAAGCAAAATTTATTAATAAAAGGGGTCCAGTGTAGAGTTTAAGCAAGTTGCTGCCACTGTGATTACCACAAAAAAAATACATCGTCAATAAGCATTTTAAAAGTGAGACACCCCTAGATGTACATCGATTTTGCGAACAAAATTACATCCATTGATGTAATATTGTATCTGCTTTTTGCTATTACATCATTATTTCATACATCAGCTTGAATTACGTTGATCGATATTACATTTTTTTTTGCTGTGTACTGAATTCGAACCACAGTCCACATAATTGTTTGCAAGCCCCAAGAAAAACTGCATGCATGTAATCAACTGGACAATTGTTGATTAGACCTGTTCATTTTAAACGAAATGTTCGGAATGTAACGGGTCAACCGTGATTACTGTTCCGTCATGCTAATTTGAACTTCTGTGCAAATTTTCAGCAAAATCGGTGATGATTTAGAGGTGCTTCAAGTTAATTTTATGTTAAAAACATTATTTTTTTTTTAATTTACGGCTTATAATATTTGTATCTCGAGACTGAAAGAACGAAAACTGCTGTAACAACTTTCATGGCAAAGTTTAATGTGTTATCTATCAACTTTGTAACCAAAGGTTGACTATTCCAAGTGATTTTATTGAAATTTGACTTAGTTTCATGCTCGAAGGTATCTTAAAAAGTGAAGAATTTTAAAGTATTTGTTTTACAAATTTTCCACCCATATGATATAAAAATGTGTAGTGTACGGCATAATTTTCCTCATATTGTTCTAGAAAGTTCGTTCAAAAACATAATTTTCATGTATATTTCATAGATTGAGAGATAAAAATCAGAAAAGAGGCCGTTATAGCTAAAATTCACAAGACAACAGAGCCAATAAAAGTTTCAATTAGATTGACAGAACATAATTGCATTGCTTTTCAATGACGACCGATGTTTGTTTCATTGATATGATTTTTTCATAAATATGAATCCTCAGTAGACGTGCTTTTTTTATCAAAGGCAAGTATCACACGAGCCATAACAGCAATTTATAAAATAACATTTTTAATGGCTCGAGTGACACTTGCCTTTGATAAAAAACACGTCTACTGAGGATTCATATTTATGAAAAAATCATATCAATGAAACAAACATCGGTCGTCATTGAAAAGCAATGCAAAACAACAATGAGGACGTCGAATCAAATCGCAAATCTGAAAAAGGCAGCAAGATACGCGGCGGCACGCAATGTTATTCAAGATGTCGATCAGGATGCCAATGCTACAGCAAAAGATTTAGCCAACTGATTTGAAGTTACCTTGGCTAGAGATATATATAAACCGTATTTCGAAAACCACATATGTACGAATTGCTTTACATCAATTTGGCAGATTTTTTGTGACGATGCTTTGTTTTACTAACATCAACTAAATGTTTTAATTTTTTATTGAATTGTCCCTAAACATATGTTCCAACATATGTTTTATGTTCTTGATTTATTTTTCTTTTTAATTTTATAAGCAACACCTTTTAACGATATAAAATAAAACAATATTCATCGCAGAACAGATTTTGTTATTGTATTAAAATTAAACAGCCTAAATGTAATAAGCAACATATTGTACCGTCGTTGTATTGTAGAACAATACAAAATTGAATAATGAAACTATTATCATACCATTCAATCAATTGTTGAATCAGTGATTTAGTCACTATTCATAACAGTATGATCAATATTAATTTTATCGTTTTGTTACCGTAAATTAACAATTAAACCTTAAGTAACTTTGATGTTATGTTCAGTCCTAATAACTATATATTTACTATTCATCTTATTGTTTTGGAGAAAAAATACTATGAGATTAAATAAATGTTTGAACTGTTACGATACTTAACAACCCGTATATTCCATTGTAAAAGCTCCGTTTACCATACATTCAAAAGTTTCACACAATACATTTCAACATATTTTTATTGTTATAATTACAATAGCTTTTATTGTAATCATACTGTTCCAAATAGTACCGTTACAACATAAACGAAGCAGAAATTCATACGAGAATAAAGAGCCAGTTCTACCATAGAGGTAACGAAGAAACGAGCTCAACTTTTTGGCTCAGCTCTGGTACTATCTTCGGTCCCAAGCTAATCGATTCACCCCTCGAAGCATAGGAAAATCCACTAACCCCTCATTTTATCTGTCAAACTTTCATAGCGAATCAAAACAAACATAGTGTAGTACTAGAATTTCGACTAGAATAGGGTACGTTAATCGTTTGCTTAGGACCAATAGGCTAGTCAAGTAGTGAGCCAATTTCAAATCGTTAGTTTCCTATTGATTGTTGGTTCTACCACAAACGAAGTGACAGACGGAGCGGCTCGAAAACTTTGGTGACTAACCTGCTATTGCAATTTTTCAGTGTACCACATGGCAACACCACTACTACTGGATTGTACCACATGGCAACACTACTACTAGATTGAACTAGCATTTTCACCAAATGTACTAGAATGTTTTGGTTCTATCTCTTTCACTCTACTCAAAACTGAAATGCATAAAAAAATGACAAAATGATACGCACTTTTTGCACACTGTCAAAGAATCATTGTACACAAAATCAACTTTGTTCAAATCAAAACAAAAAAACTAACCCATCTGGTGGATGATGGCACAAGCTTCCAAGAAAATTCTATTACAGTGAACCACATTATTTAAATGGATTTCTTCGCTAGTTAGTCGTCTGTCACTTCGTTTGTGGTTCTACTGTGATCTGTCAAATGTTCTTGATATACAAAAAAGTCAGCTGATCGCAACTGTCTCGTGGACAGCCTTATTGCACCATTTAAATTGAACGAGTGCGAGCAAGAGGGAAACAGATAAGTGGGAAAACAAACCGTCCATTCATCCATGTGTGCTAGATAGAGAAAGACGATTAAGGCTCTGATGAACCATTTGGTGGATTATTTTAACTTTTGGTTAAAATTTGACAGATCGTTACCGATTAACCCTGCTATCCCAGCGTGGTTATTTCTTTCAGACAAGATGTTAAATGATGAATGTTGATTAAATGCTGAGTTCTTCTCGAAAACCGGTCGATCGACAGCACAGGGATTTTCGAACATCAAGAATAACTTGCGAAATGTCACTTTTAACTACGAGTAAAATTTAACTCGGCAAATGGTTCACAGCCTAAACGTCTAAAAGGTCTAAACGCGTAAAAACAATGAAGACAAACAGCTACTTCCAACATTCATGCATCGAATGCTTTGCTCACGAGTTAAATTACGAATGCTGTAAAACAAATTGTACGGGGTTCTCGGAAGACTAAATTAAGGCTCTGAACCATTTGGCGATTTTTTTTTTTCAACTTTTGGTTAAAATTTGACAGATGGAAAGTTATCGATTACTACTTTTCGGATTGAAAATAGTTAAAACCAAATCGACATCGGTTAGGCTTCTTGATGTCAACTGTCAAACTTTCCGTTTCCGTTCCGCTTCCGTCCACATTGCGTTTGGGCCTTAAGGGGCGTGTGTCGAAGTGAAGTGAGGTATGCCGAAAAGGTTGTTACGTTTTAGATTTGGGTTGTAATTTTTTCCTGTGTTTGGTAAAAACGAGTAATTTTACACAATTGCTGCTTAAACACATTCGAACGTGCATAAACAAAAGATGCTGCAGAGGTCACATCGCTTGACAAGGAACGAGCAACGCAAATTGTTTTGACGAATAATGATTCAGCATTGAGTCTGCTGACTGTGCTTCCGCACGCACACACACATCCACATCAGACTGTACCGGATCCGTCGAACACAGCGAAAGGCAGAAGTGAAAAGATTCCCGTGCAAACAGCACGCAAAAGAGCGTGGGTCGGAAAAGAACCCGAAAATATTCGTTTCTTTGGTTGTCGCGAGTGCGAGTAGAGTGCGTGGTGAAAATTGTTCTTCGTCGGCGCGCGGGCTGCAATTTCGGCGGTGAGTGGTGCCAAAACGACCGCCTTTCGATCCGACGGATATCGGAAGATTGCGGCAGTGTCCAAAAGATCCGAAACGAAGAGATCTGCAAACGGCCCGCTTGGAAACGGCGCGGCAATCAAAAGATTCTCGCCACACAAAGCGTACATACCGGCAGCGAGAAGAGGTACCATAATTTCGGTACATAAAATAACCATAATTAAAGTACCATAACCACAGGTGCACGTGGAGAATTGACGACGATCAGCAGCACGAGATCCGATCGCACGGACAGCGCCCGGCCGCGGTGGATCGTGGCATCGAAAGACGAAGCCTTCAAAAGAAGTGAGTGATTTAAGACGAAAGGGTCGTCGCATTGAAGCTAATGGAAGTCGTTCCAGGGCTTTTGTTCCATACTTTCAGCACCTCATTGGATCGGATTGTCTCGTGATCGTGACACGTGGTCAGTGTCGAAGCCCGCATCACCTGCGGAACCCTCAGGCGAGGTTTATTCTCCTCGGAGTGCTTGCGACATCGAAGCGACGGGGCACGCCGCTAGCAACTAGTGGTCTCGACGGAAGCGACGTCCAACGTGGAGGGAAACGAACCCGCGAGCACTTACGTTGATATGATCGACGGTGTTTCGAGGAGTGAATCTCCATCCAGAGCGACGGCAGGAGCGCAGGTGTGTTGTGCGTGTGGAGCCAAACAGACGTGCGAATAGCAGCATCATCGAGACGGCGTTTGTGCGACGGTAAGGGTGCACCCGACCGGCAAAGTGAGTACTCATAAGAAGAAAAATTGACATAGTTGGAAAGATGATAGGAGGCACAAGGTTGCCGGAAAAGTACGAAGGATAGTGTCGCCGCCAAAAGCTACTTTCTTCTCCGGTTAGGGAGAGTCTTTCGCTTCCAGGTCAGACACTGTTTCTCGATTCTAGGAGCTACTTTTTTCCCCGGTTAAGGAGAGAAGTTTTCACTTCTAGGCCGAAAGTTCTTTCGGATTCAAAAAAAGAGAAGAATCTGGAGTAACCTACGAAACTTAATTTTATTCAACAAAATTGTACAAAGTGATCTTACGGCTACGTGTTGCATTAGCAACTTATAATTATGTAAAACTTTTACATGATTTGTCCAGGGTTTTACATATCCCTTTCAATACCGGACTTTTGACCTAATTTTGCCTATTCTATTAGCTAGGATTTCGATCGCCCTTGAAAGGGTAAATTTGTGTTATTTGGATCTTATATACTATGCCCTCTCAGATCTGGGATTTCTCGGGTTATCTTGTAAGTTTATTTCTTTTTGTAACTCAGATCTGATATGGCTCTACAAATAAGAATGAGACATTTGTAACGTTTAAACATTATAATTATATCCTTCGTTAAGGATAAACAGAGAGGCAAAGCTAAACGTAACCTAGATGCGCAAGCATGCCATGCGTGGGCGTGTTTATCCTACTTGAACGCAGAAACGTTCCTAAGTAAATACTGCAGTTAGATTATGTAAAACGAGCTCTCGCTCCTTTTGCCCTACTTTTCATTTCATATTCTTGGCCTTGGTATCAACGTCAGCTAGGGCTATGCAAACGGGATGCAACTGTGAGTATCTTATGGTTTTGGTTTGAAATTAATTGCCTCGCGGTAACATTCCGGAGCCCGTAAATCCTTCTAGGTTTACTTATATATGATCGTTATTCCGCGAGTGTTTCGTCATTTACTTTGTGTATCATTCCCACAAAGCAATCTTTTTTAATGATAGTTTCAACATCTTGGTGTTTCAACACCCGTTTTGATGCTACTTGTTCTTTTTTATTGTCTTCATTTGAAGAAGCTTCGCCTGGCGGCTCAACATCCATAATAGCCAATTTGACTACTGGTCGAGTGTATTCTCCAGAGGCTGTTTTCACAACAGCCGATCTTACCTGACCATCCTTGCCTACATGTGTTTTCAAAACAACTCCCTTTTTCCACTTTGCCTTTTGATCATCTTCCGCAATCAGTAAGTTTTAGCCATAGACTGCACTTTCTTCCATTGTTGTCTAGTGGCCTCTGCCTTCGACACATCATTCAATGATGGTTCGGCACCGCCGGCACAACCAATTAGGAAGTGGTTTGGAGTGAGTGGTTCGTCATCCGTGGCATCTAAAGATATTTTCGTCAAAGGTCTACTATTTATTATATTTTCGATTTCTGTTAATAACGCACGGAATGTGTGTTCTGGCATAGTTTGATTTGGTAAAAGACTTTTAACTTCTTGAACCAATCTTTCCCATGCTCCACCAAAGTGTGGAGATGATGGAGGGTTGAAATGCCATTCAATTCCTCTTGACGCAAGTCTGTGCTGAATCTTTTTTAGTTCATTGTCAGCTCCTACAAAATTAGTACCGTTGTCGCTATAAAGGAATTTTATTCTGCCTCGTCTGTTCTGCACTGAGTTCAAGCATAATAAAAATGCATCTGCAGACAGATCATGGGCTATTTCAAGATATACTGCCCTTGTTGTCATACATGTAAACAATGCTCCCCATCGTTTTTCTGTTCTCCGTCCGATGGACACATTGTACGGCCCAAAGTAATCTACTCCGGTATGGGTGAATGGTTTCACGAACGGTTGCAATCGACACTCAGGTAGAGGTGCCATTTTAGGGGTATTTATCTTCGCATTTTCATTTTTACAATGTTGACATTTTTTATTGTCCTCTTCATTCCAGCATCTATTTGGATAACATGATATTTTTGTTGCACTGCTGCTATCGTAGCCTTCATTTTTTTATGTTTAAACTGTTCATGTTGATTTTTCAATATTAAATCAACTACATGATGCTTTGCTGGAAGTATGTAAGGATATCGAGCCGCATAAGGAACGCACTCTGCATCCTTATATCGTGTTTCTGATTTTATTGTACCATTTTGATCTAGGAATGGTGTTAGCGTTCGTATTTTGCTAGATTTGTCAACCGTCTGTTTAACATTGAGTTCCGTTAACTCATCTGGAAATGCATCCCATTGAGTTTTCAGAATCAGCAAAATTTCTGCCCTTTCCATATCAACAGCACTGATGGTCTTATCGAATCTCAATTCTTTGTTTGTTTTAGACCTAAGCCACTCTATATATTTTATTGTAATGCATACAGACCTCTTTAAACGGTCCCAATCCGAACACCATTTAACGTTCAGCCAATCTAAATTTGGTTTGCTTATGCCCTTTATCGAATGTACGGGACGTAATTCTTCATGACTTAAGTCTGAACTATGATTGTCCCCATTCACGGATGGCCAATGTTTCTCGTCCAGCTTCAAAAACGCGGGTCCTTCAATCCAAGACGATTTCGATTGCCTTACTTTAGTTCCTTCATCAGCCGGGTTTGCTGCTGAACTAATATATTTCCATTGTGATTCAACGGTGCTTTCGAGGATTTCACTAACACGGTATTGAACGAATTGTTTGAACTTTCTTAATTCAGATTTGATCCAACTTATGACTGTTTTTGAATCGGACCAGTATATAACCTGGTCTATTTGTAGTCTTAATGCTCTTTGTACTGTATTAGATAATCTTGTCCCTAATACAGCAGCTTGTAGTTCTAAACGAGGTATTGACATTATTTTCGTGGGAGCAACCTTTGATTTGGCAGCAACAATCGTTACATCAATGCCGTCTTTGCTTACTGTTCTCATATATATAACAGTAGCGAAAGCGTTCAGTGAGGCGTCGCAAAAAACATGAAGTTCTCGACGTATCACGCCTTTAAAATAAGAGTAACATCTTGGGATTTTTATCTTAGATAGAGAAGACAATCTATTAATCCAGGTTTGCCAAGTCTTATTTATGTCATCGGGAATTTTATCATCCCAGTCTATACCACGTCGCCATAAATCTTGCATTATTATTTTAGATTCGATTGTTATATGTGCGATTAACCCAAGAGGATCATACACACTCATAATAAAAGACAACACTTGTCTTTTTGTCGATTCCAACATTACTAAATTGGGAATGTTGA
Organism: Ochlerotatus camptorhynchus; assembly: GCF_037179485.1. Classification (NCBI taxonomy): domain Eukaryota; kingdom Metazoa; phylum Arthropoda; class Insecta; order Diptera; family Culicidae; genus Ochlerotatus; species Ochlerotatus camptorhynchus. The sequence continues at coordinate 77,609 of NW_027041139.1, forward strand.
TTTTAAATGTAAGTTTATCGTTTTGCGTGTCCCAATACATACCCAGGACCTTTTCATATACATTTTCGTTATCATCCAGTTTCACTTCCTTTATTGGAGAGATTCTATCATTTGGTAATTGCTTCAAGCAGGACTTCGAATTTGATATAAAATTCCTTATTCGGAAGTTAGCTTTATCATGTATCTGAATGATGTCTGATACAGTTTTTACAGCTTCTTTTACTTCGTTGAAGCTGTCTAAATAATCATCTACATAGTGATTTTTAATTATAGCCTCAACTGCTTTAGGTCTTTCATTTATGAATTGTTTAGCATTTTCATTCTTGACAAATTGCATACAAGCTGGTGAGCAAGTAGCTCCAAAGGTCATTACTTGCATTTCATAGATGTCCAATCTTGTATTAGGTTGCTTTCGAGATACCATTCTTTGTGATTCTCGATCTTCTTTTCTGATTTTCACCTGATGGAAGGCCTCCTGAATATCCCCGGTTATTGCTATTGGACCTTCTCTAAATCTCATCTTTATATCAAGAGCTGACTCTGTCATGTCAGGTCCTGCTAATAATTGTGAATTTAAAGAAACTCCATCAATCTTAGTTGCCGCATCAAATACCATTCTTGGTTTAGGCGGTTGTTTACTTTGGTTGATAGTTATAAAATGAGGTATGTAAAAGGTTCTCGCAGTATCAATCATATACTCATCAGGACTTAACTTTTTAAGATATCCTTTCCTTACATACTCATCAATTTGTGTACTATACCATTCTTTTAAAGAAGAATCCTTCTCTAATTTCTTTTCTAATAACAGAAAGCGATTCAGAGCCGTAGAAAAACTATTTGGAAATTCGACCTTATCATTTTTCCACAAGAGGCCGATTTCGTAACCCTTATCAGTTGGTTTCCATGTTTCTTGCATAATTTTTAGAGCGCGTTCGTCTAATTTTGATATTAATTCGCTCTGAGGTACCTTTACGCCAAAGGCTTCTGTAGAGAAGTAATCTGCCATTATCTCCTTCATTGTTTTTTCTTCTTCATTCACCTCATTCATTACAAACACATGATTTTTGTTTTCGGTGTTATTTCGGCTGGTACCGAATATAACCCATCCCAACTTTGTTTTCTTGGCAATAGGTTCAGAAAATCCACGCGATCTTTCTTCAATACCCTTAAAGAGATATGCATGTGGTAATCCTAATAATATCGTTGGGACTGCCTTATCGTAAGATTGCAGTTCTATTCCCTTTAGATATGGGAACTGTTCTTGTATTTGTTTTGAATCAATAGATTGCATGGGTAAAGCCAGTTCATTAATTGTACGTAAATCCTTAAGCAAAAACGATTTCTCGTTTTCACCTTTGATATGGACTTGAACGGTCATACTCTTAGTTTCTTCTTGGACCTCTCCGTTTGTCCAAGCTATAGTCATAGGCTTATTAAATCCTGAAATATTCAATCGTTCAACTACGCTATTATGAATTAAGCTTACCGATGAACCTGAATCGAAAAATACGTGAGTTTTTAAACTGTCTTTTCCGTTGTTCAAAGTAACAGGCAAAATTTGATAATACACATTTTTGTACGTGACAGTTTACTTTGTCAGACGCAATAGTGGTTTCAGAACTTTTCCTTAATTTTTCTTTTTTATCAGTTCTTGGATGTAGCAATCGATTATGTTTACTGGTACATCCGTCAATATTGCATGGTCGTGCTACTCTACAATCCTTTAATATATGATTTGGATTGCAACATGAAAAACAAAGTTTCTTCTTCATTATAAACTGTCTTCTTTCTTCGGAAGACAATCCTCTAAATTCATTGCATCCTGTTAATCGGTGATTTTGTCCACACTTAAGGCACTTAGGATACCCTGTACTGTGGTAGTTCACTCTATCGGGTCTTTCCAATCTGGAAAACTTTTCATTTTTAATCCCCTTATCAGCTATCAACATTGTAGCCAGTTTTTCTTGGGGCTTTAACCATTCATAGAAATCACATAGTGTTGGAGCGATAAATGGATTTAATATAGTTGACAATGTCTTATTTTCATTTACATGCATCAACCATTGTTGATGCAGCCCATTGGGTAATTTTCCCGCCAGATCTCTAATTAATCTTTGATCATTTAGATATTCCTTATGATCAAGACACGTCATATTAATTACCAAATTCCCAATTGCAGAGATGAAATCCACCATTGTTTTTGGGGTTTCAAAACGAGGATTTCTAGTTGCAAGAACCTCTTGCAATAATCCAGAATAAACCAATTCTACACTTCCAAATTGGTCCTCTAATTTTCGTATTATCAAATCCACATTATCGGAGTCGAGAAGAAGTGCGCTAACCGCGCGCAATGCATCTCCTTTTAGACTTTTCTGTATACGGTGTAAATTTTCAAGGTCCGAAAAATTTCCCCGCTGTGTGGTTTCGAGGTATGTTTTTTTAAATCTTGGCCAAGCTTTGAAGTTTCCATCAAAATATGGCAACTCCAGTAATGACTGTCTTAAAATGTATTTTTCCGTTGTGTTTTGTCCGCTAGCATTGATACCATTAATTTTTTTAATGATCGCTTCGAAAGCTTCTACTTGGCTATCTGCATTAGTCTTGTATTCTTTCCTGTTTTGAAGAGTTTGTATTTGCTCTTCCTGTGTAGCCAAATGGACTCTAATCTTAGTACATTTTGTACATGTCCAAGGCTCTTTTTTCTTCGGTATGTGATCTAATCCTACACAGGTCAGGTGGAACCAGCGATCGCAATCGTCGCAGGCCACCATGTTATCACTGTCGTCTTTCTCAAAACAAAGACGACAGTGTCCGTTTTTATTAACAACAAATTTTTCACTCATCTTGTTTTTTTTTTAAATTTATAAATTTCTACCTGATAATATAATAGCGTCAACTCTGATTTTACTCACACTTTAATTTGAACTTTGTTGATATTAATGGCCTAACAGCTCGCCATTGGTCTGCTCCTTGCCACTGGACGTCCTTCTAGGATTTCGGTTGGCCTATAGCTTTTGTGATATTTTCGGCCTTCAGCCGTGGGAGTCCGGATTTGATGAACTTGTAGCCTTGTTGCTTGTGGTCTGCTTCTGGCCTTCAGCCGTGGGAAAGTGCGGCGTTTTATTACTCTGGCTTGAGCTACTTCTTTGTGGCGTGGTGTAAAGTGAATTTGCTAATATGTTGCCGGAACACTTTTTCTTTATCGGTACCGCGCCACAAGGTCACTGGAAACGCCTTGCTTACACAATACACTCCCTTTGGAAAGGGTTCATTTAGCCACTTTTTATATTTCTTTACTTTTTTTAATTTTGCAACCTGAATGTCGATTTCGTTGAAATACTCGACCAATTCATCAATTTCTTTTTGCAAATCGTTCATGTCCACTTCCACCGATGTCCGGATTTTCTGAAACTTTTCAGATCACTTGGCTATAAGCCTACTTGGCTTTGACGAGCCCAAATGTTCGCACTATCTGACTTTTGTCAGATTTGCACTTTGGCTCAACGGCCCACTTAAAACGCCAACTTTGCGGTTCTTTGCTGTCAGATTTCGACTGACTGCTATTTGGCTTAACGCCACACTATTTGGCACAAAGGCCCACTGGAACTGCCAACTTGCGGTTCTTTACAGTCAGATTTCGACTGACTGCTATTTGGCTTAACGCCACACTATTTGGCACAAAGGCCCACTGGAACTGCCAACTTGCGGTTCTTTACAGTCAGATTTCGACTGACTGCTATTTGGCTTAACGCCACACTATTTGGCACAAAGGCCCACTGGAACTGCCAACTTGCGGTTCTTTACAGTCAGATTTCGACTGACTGCTATTTGGCTTAACGCCACACTATTTGGCACAAAGGCCCACTGGAACTGCCAACTTGCGGTTCTTTACAGTCAGATTTCGACTGACTGCTATTTGGCTTAACGCCACACTATTTGGCACAAAGGCCCACTGGAACTGCCAACTTGCGGTTCTTTTACAGTCAGATTTCGACTGACTGCTATTTGGCTTAACGCCACACTATTTGGCACAAAGGCCCACTGGAACTGCCAACTTGCGGTTCTTTTACAGTCAGATTTCGACTGACTGCTATTTGGCTTAACGCCACACTATTTGGCACAAAGGCCCACTGGAACTGCCAACTTGCGGTTCTTTACAGTCAGATTTCGACTGACTGCTATTTGGCTTAACGCCACACTATTTGGCACAAAGGCCCACTGGAACTGCCAACTTGCGGTTCTTTACAGTCAGATTTCGACTGACTGCTATTTGGCTTAACGCCACACTTTGTCAGATTGACACTTTGGCTCAACGGCCCACTTAAACCGCCAACTTTGCGGTTCTTTGCAGTCAGATTTCGACTGACTGCTGTTTGGCTTAACGCCACACTTTGTCAGATTGACACTTTGGCTCAACGGCCCACTTAAACCGCCAACTTTGCGGTTCTTTGCAGTCAGATTTCGACTGACTGCTATTTGGCTTAACGCCACACTTTGTCAGATTGACACTTTGGCTCAACGGCCCACTTAAACCGCCAACTTTGCGGTCCTTTGCAGTCAGATTTCGACTGACTGCTATTTGGCTTAACGCCACACTTTGTCAGATTGACACTTTGGCTCAACGGCCCACTTAAACCGCCAACTTTGCGGTTCTTTGCAGTCAGATTTCGACTGACTGGAAGTTCGCGGGCTCAAAACGTCGGAAAACGTCCTCCAAGATTCCTCTCTGGAGCCACCATGAAATGTCGCCGCCTTTAGCTACTTTCTTCTCCGGTTAGGGAGAGTCTTTCGCTTCCAGGTCAGACACTGTTTCTCGATTCTAGGAGCTACTTTTTTCCCCGGTTAAGGAGAGAAGTTTTCACTTCTAGGCCGAAAGTTCTTTCGGATTCAAAAAAAGAGAAGAATCTGGAGTAACCTACGAAACTTAATTTTATTCAACAAAATTGTACAAAGTGATCTTACGGCTACGTGTTGCATTAGCAACTTATAATTATGTAAAACTTTTACATGATTTGTCCAGGGTTTTACATATCCCTTTCAATACCGGACTTTTGACCTAATTTTGCCTATTCTATTAGCTAGGATTTCGATCGCCCTTGAAAGGGTAAATTTGTGTTATTTGGATCTTATATACTATGCCCTCTCAGATCTGGGATTTCTCGGGTTATCTTGTAAGTTTATTTCTTTTTGTAACTCAGATCTGATATGGCTCTACAAATAAGAATGAGACATTTGTAACGTTTAAACATTATAATTATATCCTTCGTTAAGGATAAACAGAGAGGCAAAGCTAAACGTAACCTAGATGCGCAAGCATGCCATGCGTGGGCGTGTTTATCCTACTTGAACGCAGAAACGTTCCTAAGTAAATACTGCAGTTAGATTATGTAAAACGAGCTCTCGCTCCTTTTGCCCTACTTTTCATTTCATATTCTTGGCCTTGGTATCAACGTCAGCTAGGGCTATGCAAACGGGATGCAACTGTGAGTATCTTATGGTTTTGGTTTGAAATTAATTGCCTCGCGGTAACAGATAGAGAGAGGAAGAAGAGGAAGTAGGAATCAGGAGTAGGAATGTGGGAGAATGGGTGCGAATGAATAAATGTTAAACTGTTATTCGACACTCTTTTGCTTTGGTTGGAGCAAATGCCGATTAGTGTTTGTGTTTTGTTGGCCCTACGGTAGTTCTGCTCTACCGCTACCGGGGAACTTGTAACACTGGCGCCCAACTGAAAATCCACATTTAAATTACCGTAAGCGGAAGTTTTTGGTTTGTGTATTGAGTTTTTGGTTTGTGCTTGAGTATCCTTGATAGGATTATTTGTTTTTAGCCTTATCGCACTAGATTTCGAGATGGATTATACGCATTTGAGTAATGAGGAAATAGATTACGAGTTGGCTCTACGTCATGTTGTCAACTTGGGACCCACTACGCACCGAGGCAAGGTGCTTCGCCTCAAGGCACTCTTGCAAGAAGAGTCCTCGAGAGACAACATGCCAACTAGCTCTGAGCATGTGATGAGTGCTCAAGCTAATATTGAAGTTTGTCAAGAGCAAGTTGAACAATTTCACTTGCTCACCGAAACAGCCGTCAATACAAGAGACATAAACGGTCTCAGTCAACTTTGTTCGCGACTGTCTCACTATCGAAGTCGGTTACGCTTAATTAATCCCCCGGTGGAATTGAAAGACACTCACACGTTGATAACGGTACACATGAATGTGTTGTTCAATAAAGTTGTCAGTGTGTTGAGATCCTGTGGTGATGGTGTACAACCAAGTGAAGTTAATGTGAACCAACAGGCAAACGCAACCGGTACGAGAAGGAGGACCATTGATCAAGAGCAAGGCGCTGTTGGAGGAGGAAACAATTCGGCGAATTCGGGGGAACACGCTGGACAACAGGACGAACTACCACCGTCAGGGTCATCGACGCCACGACTGGTTTCGTTCTCAGGAGGACGGGGTCAAAGTTTGTTATTGTCAAACTCACATGAAGATCGTCGAAGCATCAGGAGCGGCCTAAGATTATCACCGGATCGTCGTCATGGTTCGCCACCTCCACCATACGACGTCAATGACGAATACGAGACTAGGGAGGCACGAGCTAGAGAGCTGCGAGCCAGAGATACAGAAGCAAGGGAAGCTCGAGCGAGGGAGCGGCAGTATAGAGAAGCACGAACTCGAGAAGAAGAAGCACGAGAAGCGCAAACAAGGGATGCACGAGCCCGAGAAGCGCAAGCCAGGGAAGAGCACCACAGGATTCGTGACGAGCTACTGGCTCGTCTGCTTCGCCAAGAAAGACAACCAGCTCCAGCAAGGCGGGAGGACGAGAGAAGGATACTGAAGGCGGTACATAATTGGCCATTCAAATTTAGAGGAGAAAAGGATACAACATCGCTCAACATTTTCTTGGATCGCGTTGAGACGTTCGCCAGGTCAGAGGGCATGACCGACGAGACACTGCTGATCTCCATCAAGCACCTGTTACAGGAGGACGCTCTTGACTGGTATGCGAGAGCTACTTCACAGTAATTGCTACCGACATGGAATGCGTTCAAACGGGAGATACGGAGAGAATTCCTGCCAAGTGGATACTCCCAAATTCTTCGTCTGGAAGCAACATTTCGATTCCAAGGAGCCGGCGAGTCGTTTGCAAAATATTACCGGGACATCTCTGCACTTTTCCGGTTCGTAGAGCCGCCAGTTCCGGAAGAAGAGAAGTGTTTCATAGTGAAGAAGAATATGAACGCGGACTATGCAGCGATTGTTACAGCAGCAAGGCCTCGATCGTTACGAGAAATGGTAGAGATTTGTACCAGCTACGACGAAACGAGGATGCTATTGAACAGGCAGCGTCGCATCCCAATTCCACATAATGCGCTACTAGAGCCGAACTTTGCGACACCTGCGGCCAGCAGCAGGCCAGTGCAAATACCACAGCAACATCCGCATCGCTTCAACAGGGTGCACGCAGTAGAAGTCGTAGGAATTCAGGAAGAAGAAGCGTCAGCAGATCCGGAGGAAGACAACTGGCAGTACAAGCTCGATGAGCTCGTTGAGCAAGTGAACGCTCTTAAAATGAACTTCGAAAGGAAGAGCTCTAGGCCGAACGAAGCAGTGCAAAACCAGCGGCAGCCTCGACTTGGCGGTAGATCTAACCATTCGGGACCTGATCAGCTGCAGCAACCACGTCAACAATACACCAGCATGCCATCGGCGTCTGCTCAGCAACAACTACGCCCGCAGAACGCGCCACAACCAATACCGCGAATGCAGCAACAGGTGGACCACCAGCAGAGCACGCAGGGTTGGCAACCACAGCGTTGGAATCAGCAGCAGACAGGGGAATCAACCGGCGAAACACGCAGGAGGAGCGAACCGCAACAACAAGACCGATCAGATAGAGTGGAGCAGCAAAGTGATCAGCAACAATCGGCGGCAAACCACCAACGGTTGGTAATGATCTGCTGGAACTGCGACGAAGAAGGACACAGATTCATGGACTGTCCTAAGCCGCAGGCGGTGTTATTCTGCTACCGCTGTGGACGGAAAGGATATTCCCTGCGCAGTTGCTTCACTTGCCACTCAGATGCGGTAAACTACACGGCGGGGAACATGCAATAGAGGGAAGCAGCTCTCCGCATACTCTCGAACAACCCTCAGAAATCCCAGAGTTCAAGAACCTCAACTCAATAATCATCAACCCCGGAAGTGACAATCGACCGCACGCTGTAATATCGGTATTAGGAAAAGAGTTAACTGCACTGCTAGACAGCGGAGCCAACTGCTCGCTGCTCGGCGGTAAACGAACCCAGCTGGCAGAGGATTATGGGTTGCAGAAAGGAAACGTGAAAGGAGGAATCAAGACAGCGGACGGAACACGGCATAGTATCAGCGAATTCGTCTACCTTCCCATAGTGTACAACAACCGAAACGAAGTTCTCCCAGTTCTGATGGTGCCATCAATCCCAGACTGCGTCATCTTGGGTATGAACTTTTGGGACAAATTCGGAGTTAAGGCTGTTTGCTGCTCGGTCGAAGTAGAAAACAAAGAGGAACGGAGTGAAGACCAAGAGATGAAGGAGCTGTCGGCAGAGCAGAGAAGGCACTTAGAGAGAACTATAGCGAAGTTCCCGAAGGCGCAGGATGGCAAGCTGGGACGCACGACCATGTACGAACATCGAATCGAAGTAGGAGACGCCACACCAAGGAAGCAACGGCACTACCCTATGTCACCGTACGTTCTCCAGGAGGTCAATCGAGAAATCGATCGGATGATTGCACTGGACGTCATCGAAGAAGCTCAATTCTCGCCGTGGAACAACCCATTAGTAGCCGTCAAAAAGAAGACCGGTCAGTACCGCGTCTGCTTAGATGGCCGTCACCTCAACTCGATCATGGTGAACGAGGGTTATCCGATTCCGCAGATCGCATCGATAACTAACAACCTCCGAAGCAGTAAATTCATCTCGTCGATAGACCTCAAGGATGCTTTCTGGCAGCTTCCGCTTCACTCAAAATCAAGGCCGCTAACGGCGTTCACCGTTCCATCCAGAGGCCACTTTCAATTCAAGGTGGTGCCTTTTGGTTTGTGCACGGCCAGTCAAGCCTTGGCACGGCTGATGACGCACATCTTCGCAGACATGGAACCGCAGGTCTTTCACTACCTGGATGACATCATCATCTGCTCAGAAACCTTCGAAGAGCACATCGCCCTGCTCGAAGAAGTGGCTCGGCGACTACAGCAAACGGATCTGACGATATCATCGGAGAAGTCAATGTTCTGCAGGAAGCGGATGAAGTACCTCGGCTATGTGATTGATGAACAAGGATGGCGCGTGGACGACGGAAAAATCGAAGCGATCGTGCAGTTCCCAACACCTTCGACCAGGAAGGAAGTACAACGCTTTCTGGGTGTCTGTAATTGGTATCGGCGATTCATCGCAGGATTCTCGCAGCTCGCAACTCCACTGACTGATCTAACAAGAGCGAAGACGAAGTTCCGGTGGACTCCGGCAGCGGAAGAAGCATTCCTCAAGCTGAAGGCAGCCCTGGTATCAGCCCCGGTGTTAGCGATGCCCGACTACGGTAAGCCGTTCGCCATAGCATGTGATGCGAGCGATACAGCGATTGGAGCGGTCCTCACTCAAGTAATCGACGGAGAGGAACATCCCATCAGCTACTTCTCGCAAAAGCTGTCAGCATCGGAGAGAAAGTACTCGGTCACGGAGCGGGAATGCCTGGCGGTGATCAGGGCGATCGAAAAGTTCAGAGGCTACGTAGAAGGAGTCAAGTTCGTCGTGCATTGCGATCATGCGGCGCTCAGTTATCTGAAGTCCATGAAGAATCCGACAGCGCTGATGAGCAGATGGCTGTTGAGGCTGAATGCGTTCGATTTCGAGATCCGGTACCGAAAAGGCTCGATCAACGTAGTTCCTGATGCTTTGTCGAGGACGGTAGCGGAAGCAGTGTTTACCGCAGAAAAGATAGAGGATCCATGGTACACGAAGCTGATCGAAAAAGTGAAGAACGACGGAGACCAGTTTCCAGATTTTCGGATAGCGAATGATGTCCTGTTCAAGAACTGTCGCTGCAAGGACGAAGTAGGAGCAGTGTTCCACAAGTGGAAGCAGGTTGTTCCGAAGCAGGATAGAATACAGTTGATCCGCAGATTCCACGACGAACCAGCCGCTGCTCATCTAGGCTTCTACAAGACTTGGCACAAGTTGCAGGCGCACTACTACTGGCCGCGGATGCAACAGGAAATCAACGATTACGGGTACAAGAATGATGCCGCAGATGGGTAACCCGAAACCGGCGAAAATTCCGTGGGAGATGATATCGGTGGACTTCGTCGGGCCGCTCACACGCTCCAAGCGAGGAAACACGGTGCTACTTGTGGTGGTGGATTGGGTCAGCAAGTACGTGATCGTCCAGCCGATGCGCACGGCGGATTCGCAGAAGATGGTGGAGTTCCTGGAGAAGGAGATTTGCCTGAAGCTCTCGCGTCCAAGGATAATACTATCCGACAACGGAAAGCAGTTCGAGTCGATGCTGTTCAAATCATGGCTGGCACGGCACAAAATAAGCCATATGAAAACCGCATTCTACTGCCCGCAAGTCAACAATGCGGAGCGAGTGAACCGCGTCATAGTCACTTGTATCCGGTCGTTGTTGGAGGGAGATCATCGAGAATGGGACGAGAACTTATCGGCCATCACCGCTGCGATTAACTCGGCCAAGCACGAGGCGACAGGAGTGAGTCCGCATGAAGCAAACTTCGGGAGGAACCTACTACTACACACGGATCTCTACACACAGCAAGACTTGAATACGCCGGAGGATCCGAAGGTGGCACAGGACTTGCGTCTATCAGCGATTCGCCGAATACAGCAGCTCATCATCCAGCGTATCAAGAACAACCACGAGAGGACGAAGCAACGGTACAACCTTCGATCAAGAGTAGTCGCATTCAAGGTGGGAGACCTAGTCTGGCGGCGATCATTCGTGCTGTCGTCGAAGGCAGATCAAATAAACAGCAAGCTCGAACCGAAATTCGTTCCAGCAGTCGTGAAGGAGATCCTGGGAACGAACTTGTACGTTTTGGAGGACGTTTTGAGCGGCAAGAAAGGAAGGTACCATGCGAAGGATATCAAGGCCGACTAAATCGGATTGTAACAGCTATGTCCACAGGCAATGCCTGTCAACGAAGAGCGAAAGCCTCGAAAACACCGTCTAACGGGTGGAAGGACAACGTCCGTCAGGTGTGATGAGCAAAAACGTAATTAACTACCTCTCCACCTTGATAAGCACGATTTGATGAGTCTTTGATGATGTGCAATGCTACGGATCTTAGCGCAACCGCGCGAGCCGTTCACGATACGGGAGAAATCGTACCCTGACAGGCTGGAAACGGACTGCAGGGAGTTGGTGCGTATCATCAGTCTGGCATGCATCCGATGGGGGTCTCGGTGACGCGGACTGAAGGGAGCCCAACCGGGCAGGCCGTTAGTCAGGGCGAGAGAAACTGACCATGTTTATGCTTCGCGCTGACATGCCGTTGCCAGACGTGACAAACTGTGCATATCATCAAGCTATGTCCGCAAAACAACTGCCAACCAGGAAGAGGAGACCTCACACCAAAACACACCAAGTGGTCAAGCCGTTCGCCGATCGGGACAAACCAGCTCATCACCAACTACAACCACTAACCACTGACAACAGAGCTATGAGCTACGCCAGCTACCAAGCAAGAAAACACAAAACCCGGCACAACACATCCAAGACTGGATTGGTGATCACGTACTTCCTCAAGCGTGTCCAGTTAACTCGAATGCGTTCCCAAAGGTTAAAATCTCTGGGGATCGTCATGAAATTTCCATCCCAAAGCAACGCGATTCGGGGCGCGGTAAAACCCCTCACTCTGGGCTCATGACGATTTAGTCGCGGAAATGCAACTTTTCTCAGATGCACCGCATAAACCAATACAAACCATTTTAGTCCTTGTAAATATTAATATGTTAAGCCAATCATTAATATCTAAGCTTCTTTTCGTTTTGTGTGAGATTGAGCCTATTATTGCTATATCAATAGGCTAGAATCCGTTTGAATGTTCGCCGTAGTGGGCACGGATTTGTGGAAGCTTGGACAAGGACAAGGTCAGAGACGATTTGGAAGGTCGAAGTAGTTCTGCCAGAAGCAGCTGGCGGTTGTAAGCATTTAGATTAGGCAGTTCAGGTAGTGATGGGAGATTAAGATCTGGCAAGCAGCCGAGGCTTGCGTACGTTTTATGTTTCGATTTAGTTGAATTTTGTAACTTGAGGTCTGCTCAAGAGTTTTGTTGACCGTTGAAGTCTCTGACCAACATCCTGAGGGATGAGTTTTGAATTTTTTATGAATCGTTTGATCACCGATTCATAAAAAATTCTTCCGCTACGGTAGAGTTGTGTTACGTTTTAGATTTGGGTTGTAATTTTTTCCTGTGTTTGGTAAAAACGAGTAATTTTACACAATTGCTGCTTAAACACATTCGAACGTGCATAAACAAAAGATGCTGCAGAGGTCACATCGCTTGACAAGGAACGAGCAACGCAAATTGTTTTGACGAATAATGATTCAGCATTGAGTCTGCTGACTGTGCTTCCGCACGCACACACACATCCACATCAGCCTGTACCGGATCCGTCGAACACAGCGAAAGGCAGAAGTGAAAAGATTCCCGTGCAAACAGCACGCAAAAGAGCGTGGGTCGGAAAAGAACCCGAAAATATTCGTTTCTTTGGTTGTCGCGAGTGCGAGTAGAGTGCGTGGTGAAAATTGTTCTTCGTCGGCGCGCGGGCTGCAATTTCGGCGGTGAGTGGTGCCAAAACGACCGCCTTTCGATCCGACGGATATCGGAAGATTGCGGCAGTGTCCAAAAGATCCGAAACGAAGAGATCTGCAAACGGCCCGCTTGGAAACGGCGCGGCAATCAAAAGATTCTCGCCACACAAAGCGTACATACCGGCAGCGAGAAGAGGTACCATAATTTCGGTACATAAAATAACCATAATTAAAGTACCATAACCACAGGTGCACGTGGAGAATTGACGACGATCAGCAGCACGAGATCCGATCGCACGGACAGCGCCCGGCCGCGGTGGATCGTGGCATCGAAAGACGAAGCCTTCAAAAGAAGTGAGTGATTTCAGACGAAAGGGTCGTCGCATTGAAGCTAATGGAAGTCGTTCCAGGGCTTTTGTTCCATACTTTCAGCACCTCATTGGATCGGATTGTCTCGTGATCGTGACACGTGGTCAGTGTCGAAGCCCGCATCACCTGCGGAACCCTCAGGCGAGGTTTATTCTCCTCGGAGTGCTTGCGACATCGAAGCGACGGGGCACGCCGCTAGCAACTAGTGGTCTCGACGGAAGCGACGTCCAACGTGGAGGGAAACGAACCCGCGAGCACTTACGTTGATATGATCGACGGTGTTTCGAGGAGTGAATCTCCATCCAGAGCGACGGCAGGAGCGCAGGTGTGTTGTGCGTGTGGAGCCAAACAGACGTGCGAATAGCAGCATCATCGAGACGGCGTTTGTGCGACGGTAAGGGTGCACCCGACCGGCAAAGTGAGTACTCATAAGAAGAAAAATTGATATAGTTGGAAAGATGATAGGAGGCACAAGGTTGCCGGAAAAGTACGAAGGATAGAGAGAGGAAGAAGAGGAAGTAGGAATCAGGAGTAGGAATGTGGGAGAATGGGTGCGAATGAATAAATGTTAAACTGTTATTCGACACTCTTTTGCTTTGGTTGGAGCAAATGCCGATTAGTGTTTGTGTTTTGTTGGCCCTACGGTAGTTCTGCTCTACCGCTACCGGGGAACTTGTAACAAGGTCTTCTTCTTATTCGCATTTCAAGCTTATTGCCCAGCGCATACTAGCTTATTGCGTGCTCTCAACTTAGTGTTCAATACCAATGCATGAATTTGTATACATATTGTGTGGCAAGCACAATGATACCATAGAGGTAACTCTAAGACCAGAAGGTCCCGAAGAACCGTCCTCAACTTGTTGGCTCAGCTTTGGTACTCTCTTCGGTCCCAAGCTAATCGATGCACCCCTCGAAACATAAGAAAATCCACGAACCCCTCATTTTATCTGTCAAGCTTTCATAGCTAATCAAAACAAACATAGTGTAGTACTGAAATTTATACTAGAATGGGATACGACGAGAGGAGCAACACAATAGTTGGGTAAAGAAGAATTGCATTATAACACACCATCGACTGGAAATGCTCTCGCAACGTGGGGCTTTAGGTAGTGATGAAAACGTCGCTAGAACTATTCCACAGCCGCAGTCAGTTTATGAGCAAAAGATGGACGCACATTTTTTGCCTGTAGACTTGGAGACATACTTCAAGTCTCCGCGTACATCGTAAAAGGCCACCCACATTAGATCCGTTTGCGTTGCGTTGACGTAAATTTGACAGTAAGACAATAGATTTAGCTGTCACTTTGCCGCAACGCGTCCGATCCGGATCTAATGTGCGTGGGCCTTAAGGGTTAGGCAAAAGATGTGCGTCTATCTTTAAAAAAAAAAAAAACTGTCGCTCATTTTCAAACTTCTATTCAATTTTCATACTGCCGTACTCTAACGGAACTATCCACCTACCCTCTTCTAAAGATCATTCTCTAGCTAATAAATTATCACTTGGGTCCAATCTCGAGACCAATAGGCTAGTCAAGTAGTGAGACAATTTAAAATCGTTAGTTTCGTATTGATTGTTGATGATACTCTATGTCCGAAAATTTCCAACCCAAAAGATTCCTTCGACCGGACCGGAAAGGTACCGCACCCTATTTATGAAACCAGCTAAAACCAGGAGTTTAATTTTTTCAATCCAGGGGAATTTGTATGCAAACGGATGAAAATAATAAAAAAGGTTTGACAAATCGATGCCAATATTTCATTAGGGCAAAACTGCTTTTGTCAACAATGACTTCAGACTTCAACCGCCGATTTATTACAAATGAAAGCTCGTTCTAGCGGTACCGGTGGTGTAGTGGTAAGCGTGATTACCTCTCACCCCAACAGGTCTGGATTAAATCCCAGTCGGCGCCGCCGAGATGTTCTGAGACAGAACATCTCTGATCACTAGAGTGATGCAAAATTTGAAATTTTCGCTCTACAATACTTAAACGATTCCAAATCTGATCCTGACTAACCTCTCAAAATTTGAACCCATTTGGTGAGAAACTGAGATGGCACAAACTGCACTTGTAGGCAATTTTCCCAGCTACAACAGGATCGAAAGTTATCAATGGTTCAATGCGCTGATGTCTTATGATCATGCTCAATCAACTGCTCAGCAGGCAACATTGGTGTTTCTGGGGCGTTGAATAGCACACACAAATCATGGCTACTATGTCACACTGCAAAATACAGTGTTGCCTACAGAGCAGCTGCTTGATCATGTCATAAGTTTACCAATCTCTTAAATAATTAATAACTTTTTCCTGTCTCGTTTTACATAGAAACAATCTTCAGCAAAGTTGTAGCCGAGAAAATTTTCTATAAGAATGGCAATATTTAAAAAGACTAGAAGGTAATAAACAAAAAGTTGAGATTTCCCATAGTAATTTACATGTAAACTTCAAATGACTTGTGCGAAGTCTGTTTCTAATTAAATGAGTTGTAACTTTGAGAGGCTAATCAGGACCCGTTTTGAAATCATTTAAGCACTGTGGAGCGAAAAAGTCAAATTTTGCATCAGTCTACTGATCACGCGGAAGTAAAGCCGTTGGTCCACGGTTCATGAGCTGATTGGTCGATAGGTAGGGTCCAGGTGTGGGAGCTGCCTCCGTGGCGTTTGTAGCATTGGTGCTCAGCACGGAAAACAAGATCGACGGAAAACAAATCAAGGAAAAAAAAAGAAAGCTCGTTCTGGCAAACTAACTATCTCAACTGGTAGAAGAAATATGTTCCTGTTTGATGGTGTTGATAGATTAGTGAGCTTTTATTCAAAAGAAATAGACAGCTAAGCCTATTAGTTACAAAAGCAGTTCCGCCTTTTTGAAATGTGGATGATGAAATAAATACCATGTAAGCCATACACTAATACAAAATCCATTGGCAAAAATACTATATTGCTGGTTTAAATTAAATACCCTCACCAATAGATTTTTGCAGAAAATAATTTCATTTAATGTTACTGTTATTTCTATCAAAATAACTATGCATTTTGAGCAAGCCTAGTAGTTTTGCCAGAGTCATAGTAAATTTGCTTATATTCATAGTAAACTTTACTGAAATCAAAGTAGATTGAACGGTAATAAGCGTGGTTATATCGTTATATCATAGAGGTAACTCTAATGGCGGTAAGCTCCAACTCGGATTAACTTTTAATACCGTCCCTGTATGGATGATCTGCAAAGTGTTTGCTTAGAGTCGTGTTGATTAACTCTGATGTCTACATCAAAGCCGCCGGACATTCTTGATCGGGATTCAATGAGAGGATAATACCGGTTGGAGCTTACCACCATAAGACTAGTAGGTCCCGAAGAAACGTACTAGACTTTTTGGCTCAGCTCTGGTACTCTCTTCGGTCCCAAGCTAATCGATGCACCCCTCGAAACATAGGAAAATCCACGAACCCCTCATTTTATCTGTCAAATTTTCATAGCGAATCAAAACAAACATAGTGTAGTACTAGAATTTCGACTACAATGGGACACGTTAATCGATTTGCTTGTGAACAATATTATATTGAAAATAAGTGTTTTCCGCAAAATACTATTCCTTACTATGGTCCTTGTTTCAGTGTACCCACATAATCATTTACCATTTCTCATAAAGCTTCACGATTATTAGATTTTAGATAAAGGTTGCCAATACGCGATATACTTATTGACCGTGGATCTATTTTCAGGGAGCGTGTTAAACCTTCTTCTTCTTCTTTAGTTAAACCACTGAATTATCTGAAAGATTTTATTTATTCAACTTGTAACAAAACATCTTAAAAATGATTAGCAATAATAATGATAGTTTGTGTTATAATACCTAGAATTGTAGAATATACGAGAAAAAGAAAAAAGTATATTAGTCTTAAATCATAGTACTTCACATTTAACAATGGAATAAACATTTTCGGTTAAAGAGATTATCGCGTTCAGTGCGCTGTGTGAGAGTGTAGTAGTAAAAATCCAAGGAAAATACATCACAAACTGACGACAAGCCGATTTGGAATGTCCATACATTGAGGTTATTCTTTCCTTCATTTAACGTTGGTCTCCGTTCCACAATCTAGTGCCAATCACCGACGGACATCGATTGGCGCTTACCACTACACCACCGGCGCCGGCTACATTTTGAGGTTAACACTCGATGAAGATAATAAACAATTTTAAACTTCAACACGCTCGTTAATGTAGGTACAAGAAGAAAGAGGAAAACAAAATATTCATACTGACCTGAAAACCAAACAAGGATCACATTAAATTTTCAAATTTTGAGCTTGTGAAGTTTTGGGTTTTACCGAGATAGGTTTTCCGGGAAGTGCATACCTCGACCTGAGATTGGTTTAAAACCAAAGGAAAAAACTGGCATACCCATTACATTAGACATTAGATTTGTAGTATCTACCCTGTTCAGAGTAATTAATGTTAAGAGTGCAACGAGATACGAAAAGAGACTCGAGATGAGGGTCCAGAATAAAGAGCTAGTGAGTCTAGCATGAGCCGATGGAAGAGACGGAGTTGAAAGATTGATTAACACTAGTTAATCCTTACAAACTAAACAAAACACATAGTAGTGGTCAGTTACCGTTCATTACAAGATTCACATTTTGAGACGTGTTTAAAAAGTTCCAAGAAACGGCTCGTTAGTTTTCGCTGTGACGATCGATCAAAGTAATCGAGGTATACTTTCTCCCACTCCATCGTACTATCTCAGGTTCCTACTCAGCCCTTCGTGCTCGAACGTATGGATTGGTTCTACATACAGTCTTTCAATGGCGACATGATCTCGAACGAAATGGTGTTTGATGTCTATGTGTTTGGCTCACTAGCTCTCGATAGTCTTCACCATTCCGATGCACCCACTATTGTTCTCTTACTTCTTGCAACCCAAGGCTGCTCAGCATTCCTATGAACCAAATAGCTTCAGCCGGTGCAGTACTCAACGTCATGTAATGTTTGCTTTTTACTGGACCACGAAACTTTGTTCCCCTGGAACAAGAATCCGCGTACTGACTTGTAATTAGTGGCGCCGGTGGTGTAGTGGTAAACGTGATTGCCTCTCACTCCAAGAGGTGTGGGTTCAATCCCAGTCGGCGCCGCCGGGATGTTCTGAGCAGGGTTACTTCCACTCACTTGCTATAAAAAATTGTGTTTCCGGATTATGAAAACATTAGATGTTATAATGATAATTAGTACTTGTAAGTTACAAGAAGAAGTCGTGAAGTATGTGTTTGCCACATTAAACCTGTCAATATTGCTTTCAGTGCGTCACAATCAGCGATTTAACGATTCGTGAGCGCTCACTCAGAGTGAACGCTCGCGAATCATAAGATCGTCGATTGTGACGCTCTGAAAACGAAATTGACAGGTTTTATGAGTCAAACACATCCTTTACACCCTTTTTTTGTTAGTTACAAGTACAACATATAATTATATCATCTAATGATCTCATAATTTTGATAACCATTGTTTTATAGCATGTGAGTGGAAGCAACCCTGGTTCTGAGGCATAATATCTCTGATTACGCCTTCCTATAAAGTAAAGCCGTTGGTCCCCGGTTCATGAGTCAATACTTCTACCGCCCGAAAATGTTAGAAGTAGATTTGAGGACGTTTTGTCGTTTTATTTGAAGATTTTTGTTGTTGCTGTGGACATAATACTTGGAACCGTCTCCATTTACGCTGCAGCTTCGACATAATCTGTGTGACTGCTCTGTTGACGGCATTCCAAGTATCCTCCTCTCCGACACATTTCATCGACGACATTCTCCACGTTAAGGACGGGCATCGCCGTTTGCTCTGTATCGAACTTAGGACAGTCGAAGACCACATGCTACGGCCTTTCATCGACATTGCCACACTCCGGACAGAGGGGTGACGCTGCGTGTCTGAACCAATGCAGGTATTCCCTGAAGCAGCCAGACCGTACTGCTCAGTTTCCTTTAGTACTGCTTCGTTTCCAGCGCAGGAACCCAGGCTGGACCTCCACACCTCAGCATCGACGACACACTGGCCAGAAGAGGCCTCTTGTTACTGCTGGGAATAGCGTTGTTTGGCATGATTCTAGCTATCGCGTTGATGGCCTTCGAAACCATCTTACATATTCGACGTGGTTGTCCCAGTTATTTTAACACACGTTTTGAGGCTATGGCATGCTCTCCGACGGTGATTTCTGCCCGGTGTACCACTTTACAGTTACTGATCAATAACACTTCCGTTTTGTAGTGGGCTATCTGCAGCTTCGCTCCTTGCATCCAGTAACCAATCATATCGATCGCCTCTGTTGACAACACTTCCAGCGTCTCGCCTGTTACCGTCAAGACGACGTCGTTCGCAAAGCCAACGATCTCAACTTCTTTGGGCAGCTTCAGTGTTAGCACGCCGTTGTACATCCCGTTCCAGAGCGTTAGACCAAGGATGGAGCCTTGTGGAACTCCCGCTGTAAATCTAATCGATCTTAGTCCCATGTCTGTCTCGTAGACCAGGACCCGGTTCTGGAAATAACTCCTCAGGATCCTGCACAGGTTAACAGGGACTCTTATTCTATGCAACGCTTCGGCGATGGCCTCCCTGCTGGCGCTGTTGAACGCATTCTTGACGTCGATCGTAATCACGGCACAATATCGATCTCCTCTCCGATTCTGTTTGGACGCCTTCTCGGCTCTCTCGGCCACTGTCCGAATTGCATCTACCGTCGATCTTCCTTTCCAGAATCCGAACTGCCTCTCCGACAATCCGTACTCACTCTCCGAACATTTCGTCAGCCTGTTTATGATGATCCTAGAGTTTTCCTAGTGTATCCAGCAGGCATATAGGCCTATACGATGATGGATGTCCCGGTGGTTTTCCTGGTTTCGGTAGCAACACTACACTTATAAAATTTCAAAGAATATTTTTTTTTTTACTAGTTCATTTATTTACTATGCTCAGTCATGTGTGACACTCTGCGGAGCCAAATATCAGTAATGCTTGAATTAACATTTTAAACAGCAGTAGTTCTAGGTTAGTATTGGGTACTAGTGGCGGGCTCGAGGTTAATGGGTAACATTAAGATTATTTTTATGTGTCCCACACATGAATTTTTGCAATGTGATTAACAAATGATATCTATGTGTCGGACACATACTTAATATGTGTACACATAAAAGCCATGTGTAATCACACATACTATTCATTTGACTCATAAATTTCATGTGTGCTTCTGGGTGGATTCTGTTTATGTGTGGTCACATGAAAATCATGTGGAATTTCACATGGAAATTCGTCAATAAAAATGTGTGGAATTTTATTAGTGTAGCTTCAGTATCTTCCACCTGTCAGGGAAATGACCCTCGTGCAGGCATTTCTGCAGCACCATCCTGAACATGTCCGAGGACGCCTGGATCGCCACTTTTAACGCTACGTTCGCGATTCCATCCGGACCGGGAGCTTTCTTTACCTTCAATCCTTTCCTACTGCTACGAGTTCCTCGTTGGTTACTTCGATGTTATCTCCCTCTCCTTCTCCGTACGGTGTAGGTGGCCAGGTCGTTGGGTCGTGCTTCGGGAAGAATCCTTCCACGATGACTTTCAGGTTCTCTGGGCACATTTCAGCAGGCATTGTTGGACCTCTGATGTTCGCCATCACGACTCGGTATGCGGGGTTGACACCAGCGTCTCGACACAGCTCCTTAAAACAGTTTAACTTGCTCTGCTTTATTTCTCGTTTAAGTGCGACCCTAGCCGCTCGAAACACTTCTCTTCGTTCCTCTCTGATTGCTTCCGTTCTTGCTCTCTGAACACGTCTTCTGGCTCTGAGACAACTAGCGTGGAGAGTGCTAAGTGCCTCGTTCCACCAGTAGACTGGTCGCCGCCTGTTATTTAGCTCCAGTTTCCTCGGCATGGTCGTGTCACATGCTCCCACTAACGTTTCTGTCAGCTCGTCCGCGTTTAGATCTGCGGGACTCCTGTGAACACGAAGTGCTTCAACGAACAGATCCTTGTCGAAATCCTTCGTCTTCCACTTCCGGTCACAAGTTCTCGTCCTCCGTACTGCCACAGTATTCCGTTGGCCGATGCCATATCGTATCGTCTGATGGTCGCTATGGGTATATCCTTCGCACACTCTCCAATCCATGTTTGCCATCAGCGACGGACTGGAGAAAGTAACGTCGTTAATGGATTCTCGGCCATGTGCGAAAAATGCTGCTGGTGCCTTTATTGGCCAGCATAATTTCCAGTTTTGCCAGAGCTTCCAGCAGACTGTGCCCTCTTGCATTGGAACATCTGCTTCCCCACTCCACTGCCCAGGCATTGAAGTCTCCTCCGATGACTACCGGTCGTCGTTCGATCAGCTCTTCGGTAAGCCCATCCAGCATCTCATGGAACTTCTCCATCGTCCATCTGGGGGGTGCGTAACAACTACACATGAAGATTCCGTTGATTTTGGCGATCACGAAACCTTTGTATGAGCTCGCAACCACTTCTTGAATGGGGTATCTGCCCATAATTTGTAAAGCAGCCATCCCAGCTCTATCCGCCACCCAGTTACCGTTATCGGGAGGGACTCGATACGGTTCCGCAATGATTGCAACGTCGCACTTTGTTTCTGTTATCGACTGCAACAACAGTTGTTGAGCAATGTCGCAATGATTGAGGTTTATTTGCGTTACCTCCATTAATGTTGGTCTGCCATCGCCAATTTGTATGCTAGGCTTTTGAAGCCTCCCGTCGTATGATCGTTTCCGTCCTCTTTTTTGCAGAGCATACACCTCGGTTGCTTAATGCACCCTTTTGCAATATGGCCTTTCTCTCCGCATTTCCTGCACAGATCAGATCTGTCAGGGCCATTGCAGTTCCTCGCCTGGTGACCGAATCCCATGCACTTGAAGCATCGCTCCAGTTGCTTGGTAACCCGAGGAGTGGCTTTCAGCGAGCACAATGACCAGCCAACCTTGACGATGCCCGGATTAAAGATGGATAAGTCGAATACAATGTATCTGTTGGCTGAAGGAACTGGGTGCGATAGTGCTCGTATAGGCAAGACGCTCAAGAGACTGAATACAAGTAGCCACGAACCAAGTTAGTAGGGGTTTCATTGTACAGCAGTGTATAGATATTATAATTCCCAAAAACCAGGTCGGTCCAGGAAAAAAAAAGTAGTGCTACATAGTTGAAGATGCTAATTTCAAATAACAGACTGAAGTGGTAATTTTTATACGATAGATGAGGAGGAGCTGAAAGTATAGAATTGATAGTTCCGTTTAGAGTAGTAGTGCTAGCCGAGCCAAGGTGGAAATTATTGTGTTAATCCTCTTCATTCCTTTCCTCTACTAAACATTATTTCTTGCTGCGCCACTGAAGCGTGGACCAAATTAACCACTCATCAGCTCGACAAACAAGTTATCTAAACAAGACAAATGATGGCCATGTGATCACACTACAGGAACGGAATCGAGGAACTGTTCATTCAAGTTGGCTTATATTATCATAAAATCGCAGTAGCATATACTCTTAACTTGTACACGATAAATTATGCACAATACACAATGATGATTATTACTTACGCTTTCTGGTTCATCTGAGGTGGAGGAGCATTCATCATTGGGGGGCGCATTCCCATTCCCATTGGAGGCATACCTGTAAGACAGAAGATATAAATTACATGCATTAGAGGCCCTGTGAAAACGGTGGTCAGAATGTTATCTAAAACTCACCCATTGGCATCATCATTGGAGGACGCATTCCCATCGGTCCATGTCCCATCAGCAAAGGCGGAGCACCAGCTGGCATACCGGGCATCATTCCTGGTCGAGCAGGCATTCCTAATGTAGGCGGTGGAATAGCAACATTCGGCTTTGGAGGTCCAGTGGTGAAAGGATTCTGGGCAATCTTTCCTGCTTTGAATGCTGCTGTAGTCGCATCGATGAGATGTTGGGCCTGTTCCTCCATCCATTTCTGGTAGTAGAATTTAACATTGTCCTTGTGCTTCCGACCAGTACAGTGAGTTTTGCGCACGCTAGGCGAATCGTGTGTCAGGTAAGTATCACAATAGTCACAGTAATATTTAGGCATTGTGATTTGTTTAATTTGCGATACAATCGAGATTTTTCAACAATATTCTAACAAGCTGATGTTGACCTGAACCGATTTCAAGAAATTTCTAAAATGATGCCGTCGTCGTGTTTACCGACTGTTGTCATTTGATGGTAGTTGTCAAACACTACACACATACACGGTAACCGCAAAATACCCAGCACTGTAACCAGCGTAAACACATTAATGAGTAAAAAACTACACATTTTAAATGTACACTGATAAAATTTCAAAGATTGTATTTATGTGTCCCACACATGAGTTTTTGCAATGTGATCAACAAATGGTATCTATGTGTCGGACACATACTTAATATGTGTAGACATAAAAGCCATGTGTAACCACACATACTTTTCATTTGACTTTTAAATTTCATGTGTGCTTCTGGGTGGATTTTGTTTATGTGTTGTCACATGAAAATCATGTGGAATTTTACATGGAAATTCGCCAATAAAAATGTGTGGAATTCTATTAGTGTATACATGCAGCTGTCAAAAAATGTGTAAATCAGGAGATCTTAAAATGTGAGAAAAAATACCCATTTATTGATGAATCTACGCGAAACTGCACCAGTGCATGCGACACGGTTTGAAATCCAAAACCACAAAAGTGATGATGTTTGTTTTTCCTTGCATGTAAAAGTGTACAGCGGTTGTTAAAATTTTAAGTTATTCTGTTTGAATTGATTATAGATACACAATGGCGCTAAATACTGGTAAGAAAATATCATTTTTATATAACTACAATGCATTTAACCTATCATTAAGATTAAATCATAGAAAAGCTTCGAACATTCAAATAGGATTATGTAAACAGGTTATGATCGCTAACTTCCGGCCTTTTTTTCAGATGTTCGAGTGATCAGTGGTGCAGCGGATAATCGCGATGTAATCGACATTAATATAAAGTTGGTCGATATAATTGATTACGTCGGGGATTCTGTTCGACCGATCCGGGAGGGATCTGCACAGCAAAAAAAAATGTAATATCGATCAACGTAATTCAAGCTGATGTATGAAATAATGATGTAATAGCAAAACGCAGATACAATATTACATCAATGGATGTAATTTTGTTCGCAAAATCGATGTACATCGTACAATGTGATATTACACAACCGATGGATTGACCTGGTTGCAGCAGTTTCGATGTAATATTCAACAACTTTTTTTGCTGTGTGCGGTGTTCGAAGCCCAACATATTGTATGCATCGGGTACAGAAACAGATGTTTGGGGTATGTTGATTTTGTGGGCTATGTTCGTCAGTCATCCCACCCGAATCATGTTCCTCATACGGTTGAGCTGAAAACCGCCGAAGGGATCGAAAATTGGGTTTTAAAATGCTCCTGTAAACCCGCATAAGCGCGAACCATAAATTGACCTTACCGATAATGGTTATAAATTGTTTATAATCCCTGCTAAACTTCAACTGAAATGGTTATGGAACTTTACATGAACGTTTAATGATAAAGTTTTAACCTTAAGTATTATACACTCAAAGATAAATTAAATCATAAAAGCTTAAAAAGTATGCAGTTTCCCGCTTCACCTTATTGAGTCCGAGCCATGATTACTTCGGCAATAGTCATGCATGATTAAAATCGAAATAATCTTTCCAGTATTAAATTTTATTCTTTTTGAATACTGATGTATAATCAAAAAAGATTAAAATTCAATCAAAAATTATTAAAATAGAATCTAAAATGATTAAAATTTATTCAAAAAAAGATAATCTACAATCTAATCAACCATGATTAAACTGGGATTAATATCAGATGCTTATTTTTTAATCATTCGATATGATTAAACTGAGTTTAATGTCAAATTGTTTAAATTTCAAGCAAAATGGGAATAGTTCAATTTATCAGTGTAGTTTTTTGGAAGTGGACCTTACAAATAATGGGTTGTTAAGAACCATTACCATGCAAAGTTCTTGTTTTCTCCATACATTTTCGGAAAGAAAACTATACTAAAACCTTTTAACTTATGGTTTGAGAACATTAATGGTAATGGTTATGGTAACCAGTAAGGTCCATGAATGGTTTTGTAACATCGATCAACTTTATGTGGAATATATCGCGAATTGGTTGCCTGTAAATTACTGATTACCAATTCACGATATATTTCACGTAAAGTTGAGCGATAATACAAAACCATTAATGGACCTTACTGACTACCATAACCATAACCATTAATGTTCTCAAACCATAAGTAAAAACGTTCTAATATAGTTCTCTTTCCGAAAATGTATGGAGAAAACAAGAATTTTGAATGGTAATGGTTCTTAACAACCCATTATTTGTAAGGTCCACTTCCAAAAAACTATAATACTTAAGGTTAAAACTTTATCATTAAACGTTTATGTAAAGTTCCATAACCATTTCAGTTGAAGTTTAGCAGGGATTATAAACAATTTATAACCATTATCGGTAAGGTCATGTGATGGTTCGCGTTTATGCGGGAAGCTGGCACAAACCGTTGTAAGCATATTGTTGCATGTCTTCTACAGTTAAATCGGTACGTATTATTTGGAATTGGATGAATATGATAATTTCCATTATGATCCCATTTTAGGTCGAGTACAGCAGAATACGTAACCTGTACAGATGCAGTTCAGATTTGGGGCACATCGAAGGCCGAAAAAAACGTTTTATGGGGAGCAAAGCCAATATCGGACTTATGTTGTGTTCGTAGATCGAAGGAAATCCAACCCACAGACACCGAGCTCAAGAAAAGTATTCTTACTGAATGCTTCAGCAGAATTCTGAATGGTTTGTTTTTGTTTTGTTTTTTTAATTTGTATGTGTAGCTATCTATTGATCCGAATTTCCAATTGATTTGAACAGGGACTTACATTCCTCAGAGGAAAAAAGTTTTAGCTACTTCAATATTTAACTGATTTTAGAATCTCTTCTGTGTGCCCTTAGAAAACACTTCCTACCTACCACCCTCCCCCACTATTTTATTTGTACGCATTCAAAACGCATTCGTCAATCCCTTCGTTAAATGTCTAAATACTTTACGGACAGCATTTGAAATGTTTATTAAATATTTATGTTGCCTTCAAGATAAACTCAAATCTGAACTATTGATATAAAAAATCAATTTGTTCTTTACAGCTTCCAAGGGATCTGCTATTCAAAAGCATCTGGATGGTAGATATCTGAATTCGTCGTTTCCTTACCATAGTCGGGCATTACAAGTCAACACCGCAATTGATGACTCGTTTTGTTCGTCAAACGAACTGCAAAGCATGCTTTCACCCAACAGATTTGAGGTCACGGTTGAGTATGTGCCTTTTGAAACACCTCAACAAGAACTGTTCTACAACCATAATATAGAAAAGGACCTGTTAAATATTCTGCGTGTCGCAGAAGAAACACGAGGTCAATCTTCCAACTACTGGAAAATTCAGCGGGCATTGAGAATTACAGCGAGCTTGTGTTATAAGTTATACACATATCTTGCAAACCAAAACCCGGATTGGGATCAAAAAATTTCGAGATATTGGAGCACGGTCACTTTGAAGGTACGAGCAGTGGCATACGGCACTGAAACTGAGAAAGTAGCTTTCAATTGGTACAGAACAAAAAGAAATCCACTAGTAAAAAAGTGTGGAATGGTCGTTAAAGTAGGGGAATGCTGGTTTGCGGCATCACCAGATGGCATAGATCAATTAAATCTACTAGTCGTGGAAATTAAATGCCCTTTAGCTGGTGAGACTGAAGGAGTAGAAGAATTAGAGAACAACAGTGCTGTCCGGAAGTACGTGCATCGTTCTGCAACTGGACAACTCATGTTGAACAAACGTCATGCGTACTACTGCCAAGTTCAAATGAACATGTGGGTTTTACAATGTCAATTGTGTGACTTTGTTGTGTACTCAAAAAAGGATGATGAT
The DNA here is from genome assembly GCF_037179485.1 of Ochlerotatus camptorhynchus. Lineage (NCBI taxonomy): Eukaryota > Metazoa > Arthropoda > Insecta > Diptera > Culicidae > Ochlerotatus > Ochlerotatus camptorhynchus. Next base: position 104,802 of record NW_027041139.1, read on the forward strand.
TTTATCGTCCTTGAAATTCCCTTCGATAAATTGTTTGTTGAAAACGTTGCAAATGGTCTAAAGGTTTGTATTATACTCGCATGCTTGCAAAATTGATGCCACAGGCTAGCATATGAAATATTTGATAGAAGTAATGAGAAGACCCAAAATAAAACAGAACAGTTCGTAAAAAAAAAACATTTTTTTATTAATGACTTCGATGTAAATCTAACCACTTTCAATAACAGTAGAGCATGAGTTACAACACATTTATTGGACTACTAAACGCACAGCCTTCTTTTAACAATAGAATATCGAAATACACATTTCCTTAAAACTTGTCGTCTTTAAGTATAGGTTTGCTTAAATTAACTAACCCGCATATGACTGACATAATATCGTCTATATGTGCCAAGATACTAGTATCCAAGGTATCGTGTAAAATTGAAAATATTTTAATTCGTTGCATGATTCGTTCGACATAAATTCGAGCTTTCGCGATTGCTTCGTTCAGCTGAGCTTCAGTTGGTGACAAACGGTTCTTTCTTAAGAATGGTGGGATGTGTAATTTGATTCCTCGCGCTGACAACTCTGTTTCGATAGCAAATCCTTTATCGGTCATAACTTCGTCGATATGTGGCTTCAGGTTTTAAATTAACTTTTCATTGTTAAAAATGAATTTGTCGGATGCCTTTCCTGAATATGCCTTACTGTAATATGAAATTAGACCCGCTGGAGTAACTCCCACTAAAAACTATCCCTGAAGCACAACGGTATATTTTTCCTGATTTCACTTTTCTCCGGCATATACACAAATGTAGCGAGCATCTGCCCCAACATATGCACAGTATGGCTAAAATATTTTGCTACGGTTGATGGATGTATACGAAAAAGGGTACCTAAAGCCGCAAACGATAAGTTCTGTTTGATCTTGGTCATAGTTAAAATAACACGATCAGTGCAGTGCATCACATTTTTTTTAGGATATACCGTCTCTAACTTATTGACAGAATAGCACAACTCTTGTAAAACAGCAAGAGTTGGTATTCCAGTCCATGTATTGACATCCTGATCTGTAATCAGTAAATCGGAAAGAATTATGTCACGGGTTTTAAGCTCTTGGATCACACTGTTAACAGCAATTGACTCCTTTTCCAAACGATAATCCGTGCTGTTGACAGTTTCACCTGCTGTTCCATCATCATATTGTTCACTTTCATCCATTACGTGAACTGAAATAGGATCAGTTTCCGGTTGATAAGGTTGCGACGGATCATTAAAGGATCGATGTTCATCTGGGTGTTCATCAGTATCATCACATGGCATATTATCGCTGGAGCGGATATCCTCTTCATCATTCGTCATATGAATAAAATCCCTTGGTTGAAAGTGAGCCTGGCAAATTTTCTCATCTCCGCGGCCAGCCAGCTTCATAAATTGGCACCATTTTTCGAAGAACTTGTTTCCAGCCGTAGGAACTCTGAAGAATTTTACCGTGCCGGAATCGCTACTGTTTGCACATTTGGGAATGATGCAATTTTCTTCCGTTTCGCCTCCCATCGAAAGCCTAATAAAGATGAACAAATTAGTTCACTTTGATGAACTTATGTTACATAAAATACTTACTATAACTTATGTCGTTTTCGTTTTTGCGGTTTAGCTACACCGGTGCTACACCGCCGAACACCGAAAATTTTTAGGGTGTTGCTATCGGCTGCACCTTTGTTTACAAACAAATGATGATAAACTGTCAATGACTCGCGCTTATTGCTGCTTACACTACACCGGTGTAGTGTAGTAAAAACGAAAACGACATTAGATAGTTAAAAATCTAACTCATTCAGTGTAATAGGATTGTCTAAAACCGTAAAATTTCAACAGAAATACGTATTTTCCTAATCAAATCCAACAGAACACTTGGGTTTTGACAGCTCGAAAACAAAACATCATCATTTTGCTTGCTGCGCCATCTCTTAGTCAATCTAGCGGCAATTCATCAATTGGAACATATGGGTAGTCTGAGATTAACGTGCATAGCCTGGTACGCAGCTGAAAAGAAAACGGAAAAGTAATTTTTGAGGATTTTTCCCAAAAGAAAATTTGACAGCTATAGTCTGCTAAATTTTGAGATTATAGGGAGATGTGGTCAAATTGTAAAATCAACACTTATTAGTGTTTATGTTGTTCAAATGCATCCAAAACATCAGTTTTGCAATAAACGCCAATATTACCTAACGGAATAATTGATCAGACCATTATTCCGCAAGGAAAGTGAAATTGCATTCAGAATGCGCCACCTTCATGTCGAGCACGATACTAATGTAATCGACCTTTCCTTTACCGATTTCTTTTGAACTGCGTACTGGGTCAAGAAATGCTGAGGAAAAGTAATTTCTTTTGCATTCCGTGTCCTATCCCGTAGCACGTAAAAACGTCATTACTTTTCAGCTGCGTACCAGGCTCATACAGTGAAGTTTACCGTGAAAGGAAAATACAAAAAATGCCTGAAACTTCTGTCAATTGACAGATGCATCCGCGTGCATCACGACATGAAAAAACTTGTTTGTTTTGAACACTTTTTGTTATTTTTTTAGCATTTATTATTAGTGCATCGAATGATCATGTTGCAGTTCAACATTTTGCGTTTTGCAGATTACATTCGGTTTATGGTTCATATTCAGTGCAAAGGGAAAATCTATCCAATAAAAATCAATTTTAATGTAATCGGATGATTTATCTCATGATTGGCGATACTTGAAGAAATACCAGCAAACATGTTCGCGAAAATTCTATTTCGTAAGTGAATGTTGCTCAGTAAAACGTAATTGTAATTTTATTATCATCACGTAAGCCTGTCGGTTATACCATTGCTCAGGTCATTGTAAACAGGGAGCAAAATATAATGTACCTACATAATTTATTTTTGTTTGTTCAACATCGTTGGATTCGTTTCAGTTAAGATTTTTGATTCTATTTCAAATTTCATTTTTATGCGTTGTTTATTCATGTTCAATTAGAGGCATTATTGTATTTTGCATTTCTAACTGGACTCCGCAAAAGTGCGGAATCGCTAAGAAAGTGCGCTTTTACGTTGTATCGTCTTGGTGTCTCCGAGCACTTTTTCGTTATGAACCAAGGAAAAAGTGCGCAGAAGATACCAACACGATTTAACGTAAAATCGTACTTTTAGCCTTTCCGCACAATACCCCAAAACTTCGGTCCTATTAAATCGTATCGTATTATTTTGACTCCGTTAGCGTAGACACCAACCCCGAGATAGTTATGTCTCATAAAATTCATAAAATTAAGTAATGTGCGCAATGCGTTATATCAAATTGACTTGTTTGCAAATTCCTCTATCTAGCACTGGGCCGCGCAGGTTTCTTTTTGATTTCGCGCTAAAATTTCGTTAACTCTTGAGAGCTGCGTGTCAGTTTACTTGGCAAATGCCGCGGATTCACTTTTAAACTCCCGCCGAAAACGATCTTTTTCTGTGACGGCCCACAAAATTTTATTGACGAAAGTTTTCCGCGTTTGATAATCGGTTATTCCGTACTAGCAATTTTTTTTGTGTGTGATTGATTGTGTGTAACTTATTTTAAAAATCGTGTGAGTGCTAACTTTTGTGCTTCCGAACCCATGAGTTTTTAATATTTACAATTTTCTTCTGCATACCCTCGACAGGACGTACTTTTATAAATATGGCGGCTTCGATCGGACCGGAAAGGCTTGGTGCTTCGTGCAAGAAGCCATTTACTGTTTTCATTGAAGGAAACATCGGTAGCGGCAAGACAACTTTCCTGAACCACTTTCAAAAGTTCCAGGACAGCGTATGTTTACTGACGGAGCCAGTGGAGAAGTGGCGTGACTGCGGGGGAGTTAATTTGCTGGATCTTATGTATAAGGAACCGCATCGGTGGGCGATGCCATTTCAAACTTATGTGACTTTGACGATGCTGAATATGCATACCCATCAAACGGACAAAAGCGTCAAGCTCATGGAGCGGTCCATGTTCAGTGCCAGGTAAGTTGCATTATTCTTTCAAACTTTCCCAGATATTAAATGGCAACATGAGCAATAACCGCTGATAAATATCATTTTTTGGTTGTACGAATGTATGTGGAATTATCGTCTTGTTTTACCGTTATCTAGATAGGCGTTCAAAGTATAGTCACTATATTCATAGTCTGGTGGATACAAAATCCCGCAAACTGACAACTAAGTTTTTTGCAATAGAAATCTGGCATCCTTTGAAAATGCTCAAGCCTGTGCAGAACGTTTTCGTTTTACGCAAAATAAACATTTTTTATCTAAACAGAATAAAATTTAATATCAATGCTTAAATTTTTGTACGGAACAGAAGGAAATGTTTAAACATAATATCGATCAACATGCACTTTTTAGCAGCGCCGGTGGTGTAGTGGTAAGTCGGCGTCGCAGAGAAGTTCTGAGGCATAACATGTCTGATCACGGTTGCCTTCGGAAGGAAGTAAAGCCGTTGGTCCCCGGTTCATGAGTTGATGGGTTGATAGGTAGGGTCATGGTGTGGGAGCTACCTCCCTGGTGTCGGTAGCATTGGTGTTCCGCACGGAAAACAAATCAAGGAAAAAAAACACTTTAAATCCATAATACATTGCATTAGCCAAATTTCCATTCTATCCTGAACAAAGCTATCAACATATTTTGTTTGCCGTCTACGCATTTGTCGTGTCGATGTTCCCCGTTAAAAACGCAAACATAGTGCATTCAGGAACGTATTGATAAATTACCACCAAAACAGACTACATTTTAGTTCGATTTAATTATCGTCACGACCTCGAAACTTCTACCACATTAAGCCAATAAAAACAGTGGCTCCCGCAAGTATACAGCAAAAAAAAAATTTTTGTATCGATCAATGTAATGTATGAAATAATGATGTAATAGCAAAAAGCAGATACAACTTTACATCAATGGATGTAATTTTGTTCGCAAAATCGATGTACATCGTACAACGTTATATTACACAACCGATGGATTGACCTGGTTGCAGCAGTTTGGTTGTAATATTCAACAACTTTGTTTTTCTGATTTTCGTGATTATCTCCGTCAGATTATGATTATAGTGATATAGTTTAAAGTGGACCCTCCCCTTGGCTAATTTTTGCACCTTGCTGTTGGTGGGCGGGCTTAATTTCATGCTTTATAGTGGAGTGTTGGAGACGGTAGGTTTATGGTCGGCGTTGCTGGCTCATGCCGCGATAGAATGGCGTCATGGGCAGGCAATGGAGATTACTAAGCTTCCCCTCTCTGATAAACCACTGCATGAGAGAACCAAAGATCTAGTCTAGCAGTGATAGTATCACACTTGTTACTCCTTTGATTGAGAGCCGCGTCGTAGTACGCTTACGTATAGGCATTGACGTTGGGTGTGATACTGGCGGGTTTTGCCGCAAATCACTCTTATTTTATTTATTTTTACGCAGATAGATTTATTTGGGTTTGCAAGGGAATTATACTGTTGAAATATTTCAGAAAGTGCCCAACGGGGCTCCTTCTATTTGCGTGACAAGCTTTCATTGTTGTTTTCATTGAAGTATTACTCAGGAAACAATGTTAAACATCATTTTGGTACATGGTATTGTAACTAATCTTATATGTGGTTCATGTTTGAACTATGGCTCGGGATTTCCACTGTGGTGTGCTTCTATTGTGACATACCCATATGTATTTTTGTGGTGCCACATAGTGGAAACGTGAGAGCGTAATTGGAACATTTACCCTATACAATATACAATTTAAAATTAGCTTGGAAACTAACTTCAAAGTGAAGCATTTTAGTCACTTGAAGGTGTCACCTGGGACGAACAAAGATATAATTAATATATGTCAAAGCCAGAAGTACTTGAAACACGTTAAATTTTAGTTTAAAAGCATGGGTTATGATTGTGTAGGTAGATTAGAGATTCCAGTTATTTATTAAATAAACTTCAATTAGAGAATTCAGAAAGTTAATTAACATAAGAGGGGGTCCGCTTAGGGAGGCGACTAGCCTTTGAAGTTGTATAATAAATCTTCCTATTTAGTGTATTTGTTAATTACAGACAATGTCAATAGCGAAAGTCATATCTTCAACCAGGCGCTTAGGAACAAGTGAAGTTTTAGGAAAGATGTGTTAAATATGTGTCAAGGGGCCTCATAGCCTAGTCAGTTAAGGCACGGTATTACCAAGCCGGAGGCGGCGGGTTCGATTCCCGGTCCGGTCGAGGGAATCTTTCGGGTTGGAAATTTTCTCGACTTCCCTTGGCATAGAGTATCATTGTGCTTGCCGCACAATATACAAATTCATGCATCGGTATTGGCATGGAAAGCTCTCAATTAATAACTGTGGAAGTGCATTTAGAATACTAAGTTGAGAGCACGCAATAAGCTAATATGCGGTAAGCAATAAGCTTGAAATGCGAATAAGAAGAAGAAGAAGAAAGTGTTAAATATGTTGATAGGATAGGAATTAGGATTGTTGTGCTTTAGTTTTCGGTAAGGTATGATGTGTCAACAAAACCCTTTTGAGCAAATTTTCAAACATCAAATTGATTGAGTGATTTATTGAAAGACATTGCGTTGCGAAAATTGACAAGTCATACATCTAACATAGTAGTAGTAGCAGTGTCACATAATCTTATCACAATTGCTGCAAATATTGCTGAATACGGTTCAAAACTAACATAACTACTGACACTAAAATCACAGACAAATAGACGTAACCCTTCATTGTGTATCTTCGTTCACGTATTTAACGGTTGATTTGAATATTATCAGTTCCCCGACCTACTCGCCGCAGCGCTGGCATCGGATCACTTTGACATTTCTATACATTCTATAGAACTTTTATGCAATATTGTTTGCGAGTTAGCGAGCAAGCTTCTTTTCCGCAAGAAACCCGAGAGATGTCGTTACTGAGGTCCTATGTTTTGAGATACTATGTTTTCAAGAAAAACTTTTTCAAAGAGTTACGTCTGTTTGTCTGTGCTAAAATGATCCCGGAACTAACACTTATCCATTGCACTTTTAGTTATATATTAGTTTTATTTTTCTACTAAGTCATCTATGCTTCTTTCTATTGTTTGGATCAAGTACAACTAATACTAATCTACCTTTATGTATGTTTTACTCCATTTAACCAATTATCTTTATGAATGGCGAATTATATGACGTGAGACACGTACAAGCTGGAACTCAAAGAATTACTTCGAACAGGATATCAAACAAATTCAGGACCAATCCAAATGAGACCAGAAACCAACAAGGCATCGGGGCGTTATATACTCGGAGAGGTATTTGATAAATAATCAAAAAGTGATAAGTTAAAATCATAGTGGAGCCAAGGATCATGAGAGGTAATTGTCAATAATTCATTAATTAGTAGAAATCTCGATAACTTTTTCAAGGGAGCGTATCGGCTTTTGTAGGCGGTGCGTTTCGTCGTCGATTTGGCGTAACTGGTGGCTCGCCCGCGCGTGCTGGCACTATCATCAGATAGGGGAAATTTGCCTCTACATGCTGGTGGTGTTGGTTTGGTAAGCGTGTGCGAGCTGCCGGATCGACGATCGGATGCATTGTTTGCAGGAGCTGGTGCTTCCCTTTGAAAAAGTAATCGAGAAATAACCATATTATCCTGTAATTGATATTACTATTTTTAAATATCAATGAAATTAGTCATGACAGAGTAACAGAACGAGTTTAAAAACAGATGGGGAAGGACAATAGACACAAGTTGACACAATAAACAAGACAAGTGGGGGTTAATACACAAGACAAAATGACAAAATAAGACTGGGACAAAAATCAACATTTTAAAAAACAAGAATGCGCAATTATATTATCAAAACTATTTGGATCAACACAAAAACAACAGTGACCAAACGGGCACCATAGCCTAGGAACGTCTGTGTGTTGATTAAAAATAGAGGCTCATAGAAGCAAAATTCCAGTGTAGAGTTTAAGCAAGTGCTACCTCTGACACTACAAAAAAAAAAGTGACTATAGTTTAAAGTGGTGTATAAGGATTTGCACCGTCGGGGTTAACCTCAATCGGATGACAGTTCAGTGTTTCTGTTTACGTGGACTTCGTCGATTTAAACTCCAGGATAATTTGGATAACTTAGAAACTCATACATGGAATTGGGTTGTAAATAATGTGCATAGACATCATAATTCTGCTTGTATATGTTGCATTGCTATGGACATTATCTTTGTCGTACTTTAACTAGTAGACCTTGTGATCTTACGTGATACCAAATATATCATCACAGACAAACAGACATAACACTCGCAAGTTTTTCATCGGACAAGCATTTAACGGTCAATTTAAAAGTATCGTAGTTGGTAGTACAGCCACCTGTGGCGCGCATAGTCAATTCCCTTGCGTTTGACGTTTACACACTATCGCCATCTGTTCAGCGTAGTGCCCACCACAGTGTACTCAACAGATGGCGGTAATGTTTTACCGACGATGTTTTACAGTGAGAAATATTCATTGTGTTATGTCTGTTTGTCTGTGATATCATATTAACAATATGATCCATTCATGCCTTTTCCAAATATTGCAATGGCGACCCGCAAAATATCGCTGCACGTACCATCTAGCGTTGAAAAAGGTAAGCAACAATCAATCAATTACAGTCGAGGGGTGCGTATATAGCACTTATTACAAAAGTAAGAGTCACATTATTTTCATTAATTACATTGTGTATAGAACTTTAACATTTGTCTGACATGTCACTGTTGTCATTTTATTTGATAATAATATGCTAAAATACATTCATTTGAAATATTTAAAAAAAATCATTTGGTTTACCCCTCGTGACGATAAACAAATACATTGGTAGTCTTTTCGGCCACAGAGGTGCTTTCATCGCTAAAAATTTGGTTCGCCAGCTAAGCGAAATAGTGGATCATATTGTTAATGTAATATATTTGGTGATACGGTGGGTGATAGGGTCTGGCTCCTTTACAATGTTGGTAGCTATTCGATTATTTGTTAACGTTCGTTAATTCGTTAATGCAAAATGTCTGACTGAGAATTTCAAAAGATATGTGAATGCTGGAATCCAATCTACGAATTATACCATAACAACACTAACGTGAATGATTAAAGAGAAGTCAAATGAACGATTTTTTGACGTAGGACTACGTCTATGATTTCTATATGGGGGTACACTTTGTGAAAACTGAAAATGGAACATGTAACAAATTATCAAAGATTTTGAACGTTAATAACTCAGCTGCCCGTGGTAAAATTTCAATAATTTTATCACCAATCGATCAGAAATATGGCTACGTATCGATAACAATGCTTCCGAATGTTGATTTTCAACAAGAAACTATTGAAAAACTGGTAAATGTCCAGCATTGTCCAAAAGCGTCGAATTAACTAACAAATCCACCAATTACCTACATGCATATGCTGCTTCCCCAGCACAGTCGTCAGAGAGTAGTAAGTAGACGAAACAAGTGGCATTCGCCTCCGATCCTCGGGCGCGTGCAAATAGGAAGGATGAAATTGCGTAATATTTTGTACACTCATCGCCATATTCAGAACCACACGCTCCCAACGACCACACAAAATGCTCTCCAGAGTTGTAATCTTGTAACCAAACTTGGAAACAGGGGATACACTCAAAAATATATCACATATCATATATGTAATGCATGAAATCCATGTGAATTTCACATAGCTTTCCAAAAAAAGTTGACGACAGCCTAAAGAAATCGTTTATGGACTTTGTCGTTCAGTTTTTTTTCCTGGAAATAAGCTAGAATTAAATAAAAAAGGTTTTTTCCCATACATTTTTAACCGCTTTACTACCAAAACATTCAAATTTGAAAGAGAAAATTCACTCTCACGATCTCAATATCTTAACATTCCATGTATTTTGATGACACTCTGTAATATTTGGAAATGAGGAAAAATCTTAATGGTGAAAATTATTTTTGTAGTTCTTTAAAAATTCTACTTTAAACTCTTTTCTTAAATGAACTTGGTGGCCCTGAAAAGGGCCGTTTTGTTACTTGGTTGTTGGTGATAATGATGCGTAGACGACATCCATGGCCGGGACTGTCTGCTCTTGGCGTGTTCAGTGACGGGATCACGGATCACATTTTCTCGGCACACCTTCAGCACACCTCGGGTTTCCTCGTACATGGCGACTCCTTTACCAAATCCTTGCCACGACCAGTCATGCCTCCTGCTTGTTTACCGTTGAACGGGTGCATCGCACCTAATGCGAACGCGACTTTTTTTTTTTGACTTTAAATGATATTTATTTCTTATGTTTGTGTGGTTTACATGTCTGAATTTTCAAGTGACACAGATGCGTCTTTTCAACTTTAGTTCTTTTGAATTTCAATTATTATTAATTACAGTTCCTAGTCCTATCAGGCCTGTTTTAAGAATGACCACCTTGGTGGGGTTGGCTTGTTGTAAATTTGAAAAAGGAGGCTACTTATAACTACTATTTACAACTACAACTAATCTACAACTACTAAATACACCTAATCTACTATATACAAATTGCTTATCAAAGCATGTTCTGATAAATTACATTTTTGTGCAAATTTTGTCTTAATTTCGATAATTCTGGAATCTATTTTGGCAATGCCTGCCTCTTCGTGTAAATTTGTTATTCTAGTGTCGAAAGGACGATCAAGCACCATCCTCAGCACTTATTATGAGCGACCTGAATTTTGTTCCTGCGAGTCTGTGCACATGATTCCCACACCGGAGCTACGTAGAGAATCGCAGGTGTTATGATTTGTTTGTAGATAGCCAGTTTGTTCATCCTTGAGAGGCAGAAATGTCATACACCTAACCAATGCAGAACACTTGACTACAGTTTTCTCTACATGCGAACGGAAGAGGAGCTTTTCATCGAACAACATTCCGAGATAGGTTACTTCGGCAGACCACTCAACCCTTGTGCCATCCATGATTACAGTACAAGATGGAGCCGGTTTCAGTTTGGGCGATTGCCGATGGAGGAACATGATTGTGTTTTGGAGGCATTGATTTTGATTTTCCACGTGGTGGCATAATCAGCAAAGGCGTTAAGGCATCGTTGAAGTTTGTTCGTTATTTCGCGAGGCATCCTTCCTTTGACGGCTATTGCGGTATCATCTACGAACAGGAAAAACACGCAACCGTCACCGAGGGTAGGAATGTCGGAACTGTAAATGCCCAGCAGACTGCCTTGCGGGACTCCTGCTAGGATGGAAAACATGTCTGAAAGACAACCATTCAACAATACCTTAAACGACCTTTGCTGGAGTTAGTTACGGGTGATTTTAACCAGATGTAATGGGAAGTTGAAGTTACAAAGCTTGTACACAAGTCCGTCATGCCAAACATTGTCAAACGCCTTTTCAACGTCTAACAAGGCCATGGCTGGCTGTGGACTTGGATGCAGCTTTGTTACTTCGGATGTTATTCATCGCACTACCGGGCACTTCTGTTTCCTTGCCGGTCGAGCCACTGATTGATCTAGATGCCGATCATCCCGCTCTCGTCGTGTCATTTAGTTTACCTGCGCCGATTCTTTTTACGCCGTCATCTGAGTGCTACTCTTTGGACTTTCGCCGGGCCGATTATGTTGCATTGAACAATGCACTTGCGGAAATTGATTGGCAATTTATCGAAACTGCCGCTAGCGTGAATGATGCAGTAGATTTTTTCAGTGCTGCACTGGAAGATGCTATTTTCCGCATTGTCCCAGCTCGACGACCTCCGCTAAAGCCTGCATGGTCTAACTCACGCCTACGCGTGCTAAAACGTCAACGCTCTGCCGCCCTCCGAAAGTATTGTAACTCTCGCTCGCCGTACTACAAACGACTGTTCAATTTTGCGAGTCGTTTTCTCTATAATCGACACGTGAGACGCACGGAAGCGAACCTTCGCACGAATCCGAAAAGTTTTTGGACGTTTGTCAACTCAAAACGAAAGGAATCCGGGTTGCCTTGTTCCATGTTTCTCGGGAATGACTCGGCTAATAGTGAAAGAGAAAAGTGCGACTTGTTTGCTCGTCATTTCAAGCAAGTGTTCAACGATTTCTCCGCTTCGCCAACACAAGTGCTGGATGCTGCTGTTGGGATGCCACGTGATGTGTTTAGTTTCGTTATTCCGCGCATTTCAGAAGACATGGTGATAGCCGCAACACGCAAACTGAAGCTCTCGTTCGCCTCCGGACCTGACGGCATTCCGTCATCAGTTCTAAAACGTTGTGTAGCCAATCTCTGCCTTCCACTTGCGAGGCTATTCAATCTCTCGGCACAGCAATGTGAGTTCCCCTGCCGCTGGAAACTTTCTTATCTGTTCCCAGTGCACAAAAAAGGAGATAAACGGAATGTCATAAATTATCGTGGAATCACCTCCCTGTGTGCCTGCTCAAAACTGTTCGAGATTATCATAAATGGTGCTTTGTTCGCACGCTGCAAAAATTATATCGATACAGAACAACACGGTTTCTACCCGAAGCGCTCCGTGTCCACGAACCTGGTGCAGTTCACTTCTAACTGTCTGCGATGCATGGATTCAGGATGGCAAGTCGATACGGCGTATATGGATCTAAAAGCTGCTTTTGACACGGTGGACCATAATATCTTGCTGGCCAAGCTGGAGATACTTGGCATCTCGTCAACTGCTGTGGATTGGTTCAGATCTTACTTGGTGAATCGCTATGTCAAGATTGGCGCGTCGGAATCGGATGTTTTCTCAAACAACTCGGGAGTCCCGCAAGGCAGTAACCTAGGACCGCTACTATTTTCGATCTTTTTAAACGATGTCGCCTTGCTGATACCATCAGAATGCCGCGTTTTCTATGCAGACTATACGAAAATCTACAAAATTATTAAAAGCCTCTCGGACTGCTGGGATCTCCAGAATATGTTAGGTATTTTTGCTGACTGGTGCTCAAGAAATTTGATGAGTCTAAGCATAGAAAAATGTAACATTATTTCCTATCACCGAAAAATCGAACCAATCATGTTTGACTATGTTCTCTACGGACGCTGTCTTGCTCGTGTAGAGCACATAAAGGATCTCGGCGTTACCTTGGACTGCAGACTTACTTTCAGAATCCACTACAATGACATCATCTCCAGAGCTAATCGACAATTGGGCTTTATTTTCAAAATTGCCGACAAATTTTGGTGACCCGCTATGTCTCAGGTCACTTTACTGCTCGCTTGTGCGATCCTTATTGGAGTCAAGTTCAGTTGTTTGGTGCCCTTTCCATGCTAGCTGGATCACTAGAATTGAATCCGTTCAACGCAAGTTTGTGAGATATGCTCTTCGTTTCCTCAACTGGCGTGACCCAACGAACTTGCCACCGTACGAGGAGCGTTGCCGTCTCCTGGGAATCGAGCCATTAGAGGTGAGACGGACGGTCGCTCAAGCTATGTTCGCTGGAAAGCTGCTTACAGGTGACATTGACTGCCCAACACTGCTGTCACAGCTAAATATGTATGACCCTGAGAGGTCTCTTCGTCAACGCGACTTTCTGTTTTTGGAACCACGGAGCCGGAATTATACACAACACGAGCCAATTCGAGCAATCAGCCGGCAATTCAACAACTTTTTTTATATGTTCGACTTCAATGGCCGGCTACTTGGCCTTTTCCGTACCGTTGACCGTAACTATTTAGTTTAAGTTTTATTCATTTAGACAGTAATTGTCAGTTGAATTTTTCAATAAACAACAACAATAAACAATCACCCGTACTAGCTGATGATTGGTGGAGTGCCCCTTTCTGAATCCAAACTGTTCCGGAAGGAGAATGTTGCTTTCCTCGACAAACTTGAGCAAACGATTGAGAATAAGTCTCTCGAACAATTTGCTTAGCGCTGAAAGGAGGCTTATTGATCTGTAGCTTGAAGACAATGTTGGATCCTTACCGGGTTTGCGGATTGGTATGATTTTTGCTACTTTCCAAATGCTTGAAAACCCGAAAAAAATAATTATAATAAAACAACGAAATTATAGCGGCGCCGGTGGTGTAGTGGTAAGCGTGATTACCTCTCACCCCAGCAGACCTGGGTTCAATCCCAGTCGGCGCCGCCGGGATGTTCTGAGGCATAACATCTCTGATCACGCCTTCCTTCGGAAGGGAAGTAAAGCCGTTGGTTCCCTGGTTCATGAGTTGATGGGTCGATAGGTAGGGTCCAGGTGTGGGAGCTGCCTTCCTGGCGTCGGTAGCATTAGTGCTCAGCACGGAAAACAAGATCGACGAAAAACAAATCAAGGAAAAAAAAAACAACGAAATTACAATGATTTTTACTGTTGAATTTTGAGTACATTAAAATTTATTGTTAAATTATTGTACGGGAGAAAAAATAGACTTCAATTTTTAACGAACAATGCGAGGAACAATGCTCAATCAACGAAAATTAGTGTGATGAGATCAAATTAGTTTGGGAAAAATCACTTTTTTATATTGTTAAGATGCTTAACAACCCCCCTTTTTACTGTAAATTTCTCAAATAGCATGATTTTCATTGTTGTGAACAGGCATGGAAAATCATTTGCATTCATTTCATACATTCATTTACATTCATTTGCCTCTAACTTTTTTCATCAATAGCATTCCGCAAAATGATGTATAGAACTTTTGTAGCTTTTGTTATTAGCTACAACTTTTGCTCACAACTCAAATCTGTATCTCTTATGCATCACGAACTAGAGCGGGCAGAACTTGTTACTGTTTTTCAGTGAATGTAAAATACATTCACTGAAAAACAGTAGTGGCTTCTGTTCACTCTGGTTTGTCATGCATATGAGATACGAATTTGACTTGTTAATAAAAGTTGTAGCTAATAACAAAACCAACAAAATATCTAGACATCATTTTGCGGAATGCTGTTCAAGAAAAAAGTTAGAGGCAAATGAATGTAAATAAATTCACGAAATGAATGCAAATGATTTTCCATGCCTGGTTGTGAACCATGAATTTCGTTGTGATCTTATGGTAATGGACAAAAATTTCCAATTTTTTGACAGTAAATATCATGGTTACAAAGACAATAAAAATCATTATATTTTTATTGGATTTTTTTTTACGGGAAGTAGTGCAGTTCCAAACATCTGTTAAAGAAAGCGGTTAGAAGAGACTGCACTTTCATGCTGAGTCTCTTCAAGATCAAGTTGAATATACCGTCAAAACCCGGGAGCCTTTATGTTCTTGGTGCATTTCAGCGCTGAGCAAATCTGTTGTACTGTAATCATATCCGCCGGAGGCAAGACACGAGGGGGGCATCTAGGTTTTGAACGCATTGCGCAACTTGATCATCGAGCGGACTTTGGATAGTTGAGCCAAGCAAATGCGATGAAGCGACATACTCGCCGATCACATTTGCTTTCTCCTGTGGGGTGATTAAAAGCCGATCGTCATAATTTTCGACTCTGAGAGGTGGAACGGGTTTGGGATGAGTTTTCAGGACCTTGGCTACCTTCCAGAATGGTCTGGAGCGGTCGTCCAGATTCTGGACAACACGCCCGAAACTTTCATTTCGGAGTGAGTCCATTCTGGAAGCAATCTGCCTGTTCAGATCGGTCATTTCACGTTTTTTGCCCAGATCTCCAGTCCTCTGAAACTGGCGTCTACGAACATTTCTCAACCGAATCAGTAATTGGGTGTGGGAATCAATAGCAACAAACTTACTCCTCACAGGAACTTGTCGAACGTATGCCTCGTCAGCCATGGATATGGCCTGTTGGAGTCGTTCCAACGTCCGGTCGATGTCATCTACGGTGTCGAGCGGTGGATTTTCATTGATGTTGCTGTCCACCATTCGTCCGTACTGAACCCAGTTGACATGGTGGTAGTTTTTACACAGGCAGCTTCTAGCAGGAATCACATTGACAGCGACTTCAGTCACCACCGGTTGGTGGTCGGAGCTGAGATCGTTTTGCGCCTCCGGCTTGGATAGTCCGATGTTTGACAGGAAAAAGTCCAAGGTGGAGGGATTTCCCGCCGGAGAGATGAAAGTTGGTTCGTCCGGAAATTACACAGTGTACAGTCCATGTTGTGCGTGATGGAACAATAGACATCCGTTCCGGTTCCTCTGGTAGTTCCGCCAAGCTTCATGGCGGGCGTTCAGGTCGCCCCCAGCGATGAATCGGGAGCTAATACGGGTGATGGCGGTCAGGTCCTTGTTGAATTGGATTCCTAGTCCATTGCTTGCGGTACACTGGCGTGGGCAGTAAACAGCGATAAACCGGACGTTTCCAGTTGGTGATTCCACCTCCACACTAACGGCCTCGATGAAAGAAGTGCGGATGTGGGGCAGAGTGCAAAACTTGATTCCCTTTCTGACGATGACCGCTACCCCCCCCCCCCCCTGGAGCTGGTGCGATCAAGCCGGATAATGTTGTGGTTGGGCAATCAGAAGCTTTAGGTGGGTCAGGTGGGACCCATGTCGATGCTATGCTTGCGGAGGAAGTCGGCAAGCTCAATCTGTTTTGCTCTTATAGAGCAAGCGTTCCAGGTAGCGATGGTTAGCGGTTTAGACACCATACTGGATGATGAACTTACCGAGCACTTGGATCTGTACGGGCTTATTGCGGCACTTACGTAGAGCACCGGTCATGTTGATGAAAATCTCCATCAATTCATCCGCTGTGAACAGATCGGGATTATTTGGTTGAGCTGTTGGTTGTCTCCAGAATTCAGGGGGGGATGGAGAGTTTTGTTCAGCAGAAGATCCAGACGTTTCTTGAGGGGGGCGGTTCGCACCCTTGGATTCGCTTGTCAATGAAGAGGCGGAAAGTCCTCCGCCCTGAACGCCGGGGCCTTATCCTTCCTTCGTGCTGGTTGATTGTTGTTGGACGCCTGATTTCGGATGCGCTTGAAATCCTCGCGTATAGGGCACTGCTTATTGGATCCTTGGTGAGCACCACCACAGTTGGCACATTTAAACGCCACGGCTCCATCAGCAGGGTAGTCGGAAGTGGCGTAGTCTTGAGCGCAATTGCCACAGCGTGGCTTAATGTTGCAGTTGCGGGTGCCGTGTCCGAAGTTCAGACACCGTTGGCACTGAGTTACATCACGATGGCCGCCACGATATGGCTCCCAGCGGACGATGATGGAATTGATGGAGCGGATGGTTTTCAGCGCGTTGAGCGTCACCGTTCCCTTCTGGAAGTGTACCAGGAAAAGGCAATCCGGATACGCCTTCACATTTTTGTCCTTCCTTGTCATCCGATAGACGGCACTTGGGGCCATCGGTCTCTGATTTCAGCTTCGATAAACTTCGGGTTGAAGTTTGGCAGGCCCCTGATGACGAACTTGAATGGCTTCTCACCGGGAATGTCGTGGGTGAAGAATTCCAACTTGGAAGTCGTCAGGTGGGCGACAACCAAGTCATATTCCGCTTTGGTACGGAGAACCACCTTGGTGCCGACTCTCCCCAACTTGTATTCGGCTTTAACGCCCAGCGTCGCTAGATCCGCGATGAGCTCATTAAGATGGGCATTTTTCATTAGCAATGGAGGTAGCTTCACTTTTGCCGCACTCGGGCCGGCAGAATTTTCGTTGTCGATGGCGTCGCCGAAATCACCGATGTTGCTGGCGTTCGTCGCTGTGACGTCATCACGTCCACTCGCACCATCGGACTGGCCTTGGTGTTTCTTCCTCTTATTGGATCGCTTCACCGTGGCGGAGGTGGTATTCCCAACATCGCACAGTGGCACGAATATGAATAAAGACGGTCAAAAATATTTTCTACCCTTTTTCGACGTTTTAGAGACTGGGTGCCTTGGGAGAAGTTGCTCAAAATTATAACTCGCATCTTTTGAAATACACACCTGAATAATATTTAAGCTAGTATTACACATCCAAATTCTAACTTTTTCCAGTTACGAGATAATGGTTCCATGTCTTGGACAAAGTTGCAGAGCAGTTGATTTCATGAACATTTGCTAAAGACACCAAATTTCTACATCTTAACTCTGTAGAGCTATAATAGATTTTCTTTTAAGACTACCTTAATATTGGTTTTTTAAGTTAATTAGTGCTTTTTTCAAATTTGATCAATTTATCATGTTCTAAGAAATTGTTGGCATCATTAAAATATACAACTTTGCTGAATACACCAATGCTCTTCATTGACATCAATGTGATATACAGCCCATCAAGCGTTTTTGTGACGTCATATTCAACGGCTCGAAAAGAGGGTGGGCGGGCCCTGGCGGGGTCTAAAACTGGTTGTATTTTGAAGATTACCTTATAAAATAGTACTTCTGAAAATTTCAGCGTTGGGTACTGAGGGGTACCTAGCCAAATCTCGATTCGAAAATGTCAATATTATATACAGCCCATCGGACGGTTTTGTGACGCCATATTGAACGGCCCGAAAAGATGGTAGGCGGCCCCTGGCTGGGTTTAAAACCGATTGAATTTCGAAGATTACATTATAAAATAGTACTCCTGAAAAGTTCAGTGCTGGGTTTCCAGGGGTATCTAGTCAAATTTCGAGTCGAAATAGTCAATGTTATATGTACCCCATCATGCGTTTTTGTGACGTCATATTCAATGGCTCGAAAATAGGGTAGGCGGGCCCTGATCTAGTCGAGAACTGATTGTATTTGGAAGGTCACCTTATAAAATAGTACTCCTAAAAATTTGAGCGTTGGGTACCGAGGGGTACCTAGTCAAATCTCGTTTATATATATTTAGTACAAGTTATAAACCAATGTGTGCTACGAGTGTGCTACTTACTCATGATACAATTTACAACTATATAAAAATTGCATTATCTTGAAATGTTATCAATGGGTTTGTACATCAACTGCATATTCTGAACTTTGATATTTTGAGTATGCCAATATTGAAAAAAAAATATGTTTTAATTACTCCTTACCTGACTATCTTCGATAATATTTGACATGACGATTTCCATGAATCTGCTCCGCCCACACTTTGAACAATTCCATCCGACAAAGATTGAATGAATTCATTTTGAACCACAACTTCAATACAAGTTGTTCGTAAAGAGACGAACCAGCTACAGGCTGAAAGTCTCTATAATAAAGCAAAAAAAAAAAAAGTTGTTCGTGAAAAAAATCACACCTAGATAATTAAATAAACTCTATCGCTCTTTGCTATCTCCAAAACGTCAAGCCCAAAATAGTCATCTGCAGCAGCGTTCAGCGATGTGCACGAGGAAGTTTCAAACATCTGTTGTGAAGTCACGTTCCATGTTCTGAAAAGAGGGTGGTGTGGGTAGGTCCAAAGTTGGAACCCTTTAGAACCGTAGTCAGAATTTTATCATTTATTCTAGTTTTCTTGAAAGTTATACCGATATTTTAGTCCATATTGTATATAATAAAGGGCAAAGAATATACCAATATTATTAGCTTGCATTATAATATTTGCAACTATCAACATATGAGTATCAATATTGCAATGAATGTACATATCAATGTAGGTACACTGAAGAACAAACACATTAAGAACAAACCCATTAAATACATCTCCAGATTAAGCTTAATAATTTAAATAATTTGCAAGTTCAAACATGTGTAGGTTAAAATCTGTTAAAATCATTGATTCATAGCTCAATACCCAACGCGGAATTTTTCAGGAGTACTATTTTATAATGTAATCTTCGAAATTCAATCGGTTTTAAACCCTGCCAGGGCCGCCTACCATCTTTTCGGGCCGTTCAATATGGTGTCACAAAACCGTCCGATGGGTTGTATATAATATTGACATTTTCGAATCGAGATTTGGCTAGGTACCCCTCAGTACCCAACGCTGAAATTTTCAGAAGTACTATTTTGTAAGGTAATCTTCAAAATACAACCAGTTTTAGACCCCGCCACGGCCCGCCCACCCTCTTTTCGAGCCGTTGAATATGACATCACAAAAACGCTTGATGGGCTGTATATCACATTGATGTCAATGAAAAGCATTGGTGTATTCAGCAAAGTTGTATATTTTAATGATGCCAACAATTTCTTAGAACATGATAATTTGATCAAATTTGAAAAAAGCACTAATTAACTTAAAAACCCAATATTAAGGTAGTCTTAAAAGAAAATCTATTATAGCTCTACAGAGTTATGATGTAGAAATTTCGTGTCTTTAGCAAATGTTCATGAAATCAACTGCTCTGCAACTTTGTCCAAGACATGGAACCATTATCTCGTAACTGGAAAAAGTTAGAATTTGGATGTGTAATACTAGCTTAAATATTATTCAGGTGTGTATTTCAAAAGATGCGAGTTATAATTTTGAGCAACTTCTCCCAAGGCACCCAGTCTCTAAAACGTCGAAAAAGGGTAGAAAATATTTTTGACCGTCTTTATTCATATTCGTGCCACTGTGCATCGGTGGGAAGAGTAGCGTACCTATTTGATATAGGTACACTCGTGCTACCCTCACCACTGTTCTTCTCCGCTTTCTCTCAAAGCCTGCTCCGGGAGCGCTGTCTTCTCATCACACGATGCGACCGACACTGGCGATGCGACGAGGCGAATAAAAGTTTGGAATGAATTATCGAACAACTCGACAGAGCGAGCTAACACCGAACTGAACTGCTTGACGATCAAGCAGAGAATCTGTAATCCGAACGTGCAGTTAGCTACCTGTTACATAGACAACCAGCTCTACCGGTACCACATTTTCTCACTTCTCATTGGTTACTGTGTATAGCCAATAGGAAGCGAGAAAATATAGTACCGGCAGAGCTGATTGTCTATATAACAGGTAGCTAACTGCGCCTTCGCATTAGTTGCGATTCACCCGTTCAAAAACAACCAGGAGGCATGACTGGTCGTGGCAAGGGTGGCAAAGGATTTGGTAAAGGAGTCGCCAAGTGTCATCGTGTGATAACATCCAGGGCCTGCCATTCGTCGTCTGGCTCGACGTGGTAGTGGTGTCAAGCTCATCTCCGGTCTGATGTACGAGGAAACCAGAGGTGTGCTGAAGGTGTGCCGAGAAAATGTGATCCGTGATGCCGTCACTGAATACGCAGCTGCCTACACGTCATCATCATCTTCCAAAGGCTTTAAGTCTGTACTACCATCGGCCCTTTTCAGGGCCACCAACATTTTCTAAAAGAGTTAATTTTCAGAACATGTCCCAACTAAAATTCATATCAAAAGGTTCTTTTCAGGGCAGTCACTAGTAAAGGAGGGGACTCGAACCATCATAAGAACCTTTCCTTGCCCCAAAAATCCCTGCATACAAATTTTCACGCCGATTGGTTCAGTAGTTTCCGAGTCTATAAGGGTCAGACAGACAAAAATTTATTTATATATATATATATATACTAGCTGAGTGTGCCCGGTCTTGCTCGGGATTCAATATGAGCTTGAGTTTATGCGCCGATTTAAAAAAAGCATGCTATATTGTACGTAGCCCCCCCCCCCTATTATCTAAGGGGCTACCCCCTATGATTATCTCCTTATACCCTCACACTCGCCCCCACATGCCTAATTTGGTTCCATTTGCTTGATTAGTTCTCGAGTTATGCAGAAATTTCTGTTTCATTTGTATGGGAGCCCCCCCTTACAGAAGGGGGAGGGGTCTCGAACCATCATAAGAACCTTCCACGGCCCCAAAAACCCCTGTATACAAATTTTCACGCCAATCGGTTCAGTAGTTTCCGACAGACAGACAGACAGAAATTCATTTTTATATATATATATAGAAGATGATAATCGATAGATGGATAGATTTACCTAATTAAAAAGGAAATACTAAATACATATAATAGGGGAAATAAATGTAATGTCGGCCTAAATGGACCTAATTTTGGGCCCATACATAAATTCAGCAATCGCTAAATTTTCAATAGCGACCAAAAATATCCATTAGTACCGGTCCAACTAGATAAAACTGATAAATAGCAGACTTTTAGCGATGGGCTTAATCTTAGATCCATAGGCCAACATTAGAGCCATTTCCGCTATAATTAGGAAAATCAACAACTTTTTTTTTTTCCTTTGGTTTGTTTTTTCCGTTGATCTTGTTTTCCGTGCTGAGCACCAATGCTACCGACGTGCCAGGAAGGCAGCTCCCACACCTGGACCCTACCACCTATCGACCCATCAACTCATGAACCGGGGACCAACGGCTTTACTTCCCATCCAAAGGAAGGCGTGATCAGAGATGTTATGCCTCAAGAACATCCCGGCGGCGCCGACTGGGATTGAACCCAGGCCTGCTGGGGTGAGAGGTAATCACGCTTACCACTACACCACCGGCGCCGTTTAATCAACAACTTTTCGAAATGCTCAATGGATGGTCATTCGGGGTAATTCTTTGTGGGATAGTGGCGTTCAGGGCAATGAAGTTCGGGATAGTGACATTCGGGGTAATGTCGCTAACATATTTGAATAGTTTTTACACCAAAAACAAAGTATTTCGGGAAACAGAGTTTCCGGGAGATGTACCGGGAAATTATACATTCCAGGAAATTGTTTTCCGAGGGGGGATTGGCATTTCGGGAAATGACGTACAATCCTTATTCACACTTATAGGAACATACTTTATTAAAAAGAAATACAGTTTTCAGTCATTTAAGCAAACAATTTTTTTTAAGATACTGTTTCGTGGAAAATATGTTGGCGTCTGGTAGTTTACATCAAGGCATGTACAACATCCTGCAAGAGTGGTACGAATTCATTCATGCGAATATACACATTCAAGCAGATTTGATAGGTAACATCAGCTGATTTTTTAGTATGTTCGAAAGAAAGTTTATCATGAAACATTTGCTTTCATTTTAGTGTACCTAAGAACTAACCCGGAAATCGTATACGATAGAATGATGAAACGTGCAAGGTCTGAAGAAAGTTGCGTACCATTAAAGTATCTACAGGAATTACACGAGCTACATGAAAATTGGCTTATCCATGGATCGTTTCCAAGATTAGCACCGGTAATTGTAGAACATTGCTTATAAAATTGTCTTAATTTAACATAATTGTGATGTTCTTATTTTTATTTTTAGGTTCTGGTGTTGGATGCTAATTTAGATTTGAATAACATAAGTTCGGAGTATAAGCGATCCGAAACCAGCATTCTCAAACCAATTCTTATAGACAATACCAACCAGCATCCCATCCTTGCATCACCAAGTAAAAGATCTAGAACTGAATTGTAGTATAGTAACGATATTTCAATAATTTATTTTAAACAGTTTGCAATTATCTAGCCCCCAGCATATGCTGTTTAAGTGTACATGTTAAATTATTACAGTTGTAGAATACAACACATACATTCACAAACAACACACAATATATAGGCCAAAGAAGCAAAAAATTTACAGAATGCTTAAAAAATAGAAACAAATTATGTAAAAACAGATTATATCACCGAAATCAGCTTTCTAAAATGGTATCTCCAAATTACAAATAGTAACAGTTTAGTTTATCCGAAATCTTTCGGATATGGCTATCCCAAATTCATATTCTACAGTAGTAGTAACTAAACACTATTTATTAGTATTACTTAACCATAAGTCGGTACTGTGCCAACACCGTACTTGACACGGTTCCTAATGATGACGCATTCGTCTATTTTTGACCGCATCTTGATTTTGACGAGATATTTTTCATCTAGCGCACAGGCACATCATGTTAGGAACCGCATCAAATACGGCGCTTTCACGGTATGCATAGTAAAACAATTGTTGTCAAATTGGTTTGGTATTTTGCTTCAATAGATGATAACTCTTATTACTCCCATTCCAATACACCGATGAACAAAAATATCAAAACATGGAATTACATTGTCTAAATGCGCTATATGCTAACATATTTCGGATCGTAAAACAAAATCCCTGGCCCTAAGCACTTGTAATGTATTTTCCTTCACAGTGTGCAAAAATTAGATTACCATAAACTTAGTCGAGCTAATATGAAATTAGTGTCTATGAATGAATTCTTTTATGTTTTACCCTTCTTACAAAGAAGGGTATACATCGTTTTTTTCAACTATTTAGGCTTCAGTAAAATGGCACCTGATTTGATCTCGGGTTGGGACCTGGATTCCGAACTTGGATAATCATATGTTCACCCCTATTCTGTATTTCGTTTCGAACGAAATTCACATACAAAATTTTTTTTTTTGTATGAGAATTTCGTTCGAAACGAAATACAGAATAGGGGTGGTTATTTACACACTAATCCAGTCAGTAAAGTTTTGAATTGCGGAACTGTTCGGTAAAAGTTTAAAAATCCGTGGAAAATTCAAAAATGAGAAAATTTATTCCGAACTTGTACAAACTAAATTCTTTTAATCCAATTTAAAATTTGCCGTTTTCATGGACTCCTTACAAATAACGATCATTTTAATTTTTACCGGCTCTTTCAGCAAATATAGACCAACACATGTTCTTATTCTTGCTTAGGGATGCGTATCTGGAGGAACATTGCAAAAGGTCAAATTGACATTAATTGAATTTCTCTTTGAATCACCATGTTAATAAATTTTTAGCTGTTGGTGTAGGCACAACCTAGAAGTAGCAAGATGGGTCAGTTAGTACATTTATATATTTGTTTGTCAATATTACAGGTACAATGCAACCCCAATGATAGTTTGTTTTTTCAAACCATCATTGAAGCTACATTGAACCTGTTGCTGTTGACAAACAAAACAATGCATAAATCAAGTAGATGACCAGCAAAGCTCGTCTAGATGTAAAGATATATGTACCTAAGTCCCATATGAAAATAATAAAATAATTTCGGGCCAACATTATAAGATTAAAGCAATGTTAGTCAAATATATTAAGCAGAACAATGAATTTGGTCAATTCTCTTCATGGATTTTCTCTTTCGTTAATAACTTGGCTGCAGTAAAATACCATATCTTATTCTTTAATTCTCATGGGATGATGCGTGTGGCTCTGGGGGCACCTACAAAATTTTCAGGTGTTGTTAATGCAATGTTCGATGTACAAAATGTCACAATGGCAACAATGATAATTTCTTTGCATTCTTCTGTGTTTTGATGTGATTTTCCGTTTACGTCAGGTTTTGTAAACTTCTCCGGTAATGCCTGAAACATTCCCGGATGTGGTCAATGTGGCCGTGATTAGAGTCGGTGTGTAAAGAGTTACGCCAAGAGTGAAGCCAAGTCGATGTGAATTACACAAGGCCTGGCTTAATCGGCTTATTGGTATTAGTGAAATGTGGAAATGTTTAGTGGTGCTTGTCGCAATGTTTATCTTTTTACACGAAACAGCTGTTTTCTGTGACGACATTTCCAGACCTTGTATGACTGACATCGAAGCCAAGTCTACTTATTGAACTGTCAAACCGGCTACCGTGCAAAGTAAACGAATATTACGATGCTATGAAAGCTCCACGAAAGGTATTGCAGTAAAATATAAAATATAATCGAAGAAATGATCATAAACACGCATATACCAATTGTCATGGGATACGTTTGGTAATAATCAGTAATGAGAATTTGTAACATTTGTTTTTAAGATAATTCGTCAAAATCACTGATATAATGATTTACTCACTGTACCAAACATCACCCTCTGTTCGAATGAAACCTCAGATCATTCAAATCAAAATACCGAAATCGGGTTCTCGAATGACAGCTGCAATCGAATGACGATTGTTTTGTAATCAGATGATGCTCCTCTTGAATACAGAATGAACATTGATACGAGAAGCGAACGGACCTCAGTTGAAATACGTAATGCTCTCGTAGAATAATTGTCATCCGAAATTGGAATGCATATGGTATTGGCACCGACAAACCGACAGGACACTTAATTCTGACTTATGCCCGAAAATCGTAAACGGTTGATTTAAATGTGCAGTGATCCGAACTGTCAAAACTATAGGATTTTTTGATATAGATAAAAATAATTTGTCCAGAATAGATCATACACGAACCAATTCATTACTTTTGTATGCGGATTTATGGCTTAGCTAAATATTTCCCGCGAACACGGAGCCAGATGTCAGTAGTGTGCTTTGGTCAGAAATTTTATTGTTTTGGCCATGGTCATTCATGTCGGTTTGTCGGTGGTATTGATTCAGCCCCATAACTGAAATCAACCAAAACGATGATGTAAATAATTCTATCGAACGTCATTTACAGATAGGAGCTAACAAACGGGGTGGAAACATAGTCATCACTAAGAGAGGAGCGGACCTCGGAGCGGACAGCAGCAGTCGATTTTTTTTATTTCGGTGTGAACCACGCGATAGCCTGTTTTCGAGACTCGCTATTATATAGTTGCTCTTTGTTCGTTTCTAGCAGTTCGGTGCCTTTTGTTGCTACGGTGCAAGATGTGTGAAGTAAAAAACACCATCAAGTTTAGTTTCAGCCATTGTGATGCTAAACCAAACATCGGAGAGATTGTAAATTTCGCCAAAGCACCCGACGCGGATCCGGCTGAAATGGAAGCTGTTTAACGCATTGGTGAGGAAAGGGGAGTCTTCATGAAGTTCAAATCAGAGTAAGCGATGCTCCATGCTCTGACATTCAATTCGGAGGATTTAATCTTCCATTATGCGAATGGAACGACGGCAAAGGTACGCATGTGGCATGCTGGTGAATTCATATAATATGTGCGTGTGTATGACTTGCCACCAGAGGTACCCGACAACGAGCTGGATAAAGTGCTGGGTAAAAACGGAAAAATTAAACGCATCATCCGGGAGAAATTTCCAACTGATCTGTGTTTTGAGGTATATACAGGGATACGCGGTATTATATATGGATGTGAAGAAGGAAATCTCACGGCGTTACATTTCTTCAATCGCAAAGGAAATATATTTTATGATGGCAACAAAGATAAATGTTTTCTGTGCAAGGCGGACAGACACCGGAAGCTTTCCTGCCCCAAGCGGAAGGCTCGGAAGGAACCGGAGAAGCAACTTATGGAAAAAGGAAAGCAGCAAAGTGAAAGAAAACAAAACAGCAGCACGCCGGCGCCGGTGGTGTAGTGGTAAGCGTGACTGCTTTCTAACACCCCAATGGGTCTAGGTTCAATCCCAGCTGAGGTCGGTGGGATTTTTCTGAGGCATAAAAATCTGGTCACGTCTTCCTTCGGAAGGGAAGTAAAGCCGTTGGTCCCGGCCCATGTGTGTTGAATGGGTGCGATATCCTACGCAGGTGTGGAAGCTGCCTTCCTGCACATTCGATTGCCGTCAATGGATGGCAATCGATGTCCGTCGGTGATTGGCACTAGATTGCGGAACAAAGACCAACGTTAAATGAAGGAAAAAAAAAAAAAAAAAACAGCAGCAGTACGTATGCTGGTGTAGTGGTGGAAGGTGCGTCGTTAGTCATTAGCGACCAGGAAATTCGGGTTCAATGAAAATGAGTAACAAATTCGGGAAAAAAAGAAGTTGCGTGCCCGGGAGAAGATCGCTTTGTCGCCGCTTCGATCGCCACCGAGAAAAATTCTATGATAAAATGCATTTTTATATCGTTTTTTTTGTATTTTGGATATCAAAATTGGTATTCCATGTTACTAGGCTCCACTAAGTTATTTTTATAACATTTGAGCCTCCCAAATAAACGAAATGAACAAAAAAAAAAATAGTTTCGATTTGAATTCTTTGACGCACATGGTTTATATGTTTTGGATATAAAACTATCGTTAAGTAAATATTTTTGAAAATACAAAATAAAAGCAGTTTCTGACATACTTCAGAATCGTAATTTGTTGTTAATAAATGAACATTTATCAGTTTCACTTCAAGTTAGACCTATGGCCTTTTTGCCCCATAAGAGTGGCCCTCTACCCCATAGCATTTTTAGAACAGGTAGGGTAAACGCTCCTATAGTTGCGGTACGTTAGAAGCGTTAGGTTCCTATAGTTGTGTATTGAGTCTCCATGCACAACTATAGGAATCTAACGCTTCTAACGTACCGCAACTATAGAAGCGTTTCCCCTACGACATCACATTTTGAAAAAAATATTTACATTTTAATTTAATTTCAATGATAATACATGGAGACAAGGTTATACACCTACAATTTGGTGCACAAACTCCTATAAATATTCACGGAATCGCATATAACAACGCACCATCGTTAGGGTGACCTTCTTGTCCCTAGTTCCCCTATCAGAGATGGTACGAATATTGGTAAACCGTGGAAACCGAAGATTATCTCCACCACGAAGGAAGTTTCCTCTACCAACAAACGATTTTTGTATCCATGTTGGAATGGCTGTTCATGGCTATTCAATATGGAAATGTGAACAATCGAACTATAAATCTATTCTTAAATCATTGTCCTCTGAGCGCTGTATGCTTAACAGTAAATTTTTAAATAAATATCCTTTATTTGGATGACATTCATATGGGTGCTCATCAGTTGGTGACGAATTCTACCATAAATCAATCATCCGAAATTCGAAAGCATATTGTTAAAAAGCTCGAGCAATGCACTAATCATTCGAAGTACTGCAGATGTTTTCGTTCAGTGCAAATGGGACGAAGATGTTGCTTTCCATTTCTGACATAGCGTTATCGTTGATCGTTTTTTATTTTGTTATTTTGAGATATTTGTGATGCCTTGGTTTTGCACAAGTCGGAAATTCGTCACTTTCCTGAGGGCATTTGGAACATGTGCCGAGGTTGCCAATCTGGTCCTAAGCACGGAACATGACCACAATTGATCTTGTTTTTGAATTCTGCATCCATATTCTCGTTTACATTTGAACCGTATTTTCCATACATATTAAAAATGTTTGCATAAAAAAAAATACTTCGAACGAAAACGAGGATATTAGCGCTAATGTGTTTTGTTGTGTCGCATGATGTGTTTGCCTCGTTTCAGGTTGTTTCTAGTCCCAACATACTTATTCACCGGAACATGTTCCGGAAATATCTCCGGAACCAGTTAACATATTCCAAAAATATGCAACAGCGTATCTTGGAGCAGTGGTTGCTGAAAATATATTTTTTTTTACATATACACACATACGTTTTAGGATCTCGTCGAGCTGAGTAGAATTGTATATGACACTCGGTCCTCTGGACCTCGGAGCGAAAGTCGGTTTTCAAAGCGGTATGTATAACCGTATAACATTCTTTGTAAAGCCTGGTACGCGCTGAAAAGTAAAGGCGTTTTTACCGAGGGGCGATCAACTTTATAAATCAGCTGAATTGTAAATACACACTTCGGAAAATACACAAAAAATACGTAAATGCGTACACGCTGAAACTAAAATACCCTAATAACAAAACAAAAAAATACCTCGAAAATACTTTGTACACGAAAAATACATTTTATAATGAATTTAATACACTTTAATACAAAAATACACAAAACTTAAAAATACATAAATATGAAAAAAATACAAAAAAAAAAAACCTTTTCAAGTCCGGTAGATGAATCGAAAATACTCAAGTTGACAGCCGCTCGGTTTTTACGTGCTACGGGATAGGACACGGAATGCTAAAGAAATTACTTTTCCTTCGCATTTCTTGACCCAGTACGCAGTTCAAAAGAAATCGGTAAAGGAAAGATCGATTACATTGGTAGGGTAGAGAACTATTTCGGTCTAATCACCCATTTTGGGCCTATCGAGCAGAAAACTTCAAATAAATCCATGATTTCAGAGTTAACAAGTCAATTATGCGTTTGGTATGATATTTTAGTTAATAAGCTACCGAACGAAGTCAATGAGAACGCGTGGTATGAAGGTTTGCACCCATTATTCCCAAAAACAAAAGAAGCGCTCCGACCGAATCAATTTGTATCTTCATCCGATAGGCCGAAGTGAATTCATTGGCGTTTCAATTGCGTTTCAATGCGTTAGGCCGAGTTTGGGGTCAAGAAGCAGTGCTAGACTTTTGACAATATCTCAACAATTGGTTTCTCTTTATCTCTTAATATTACGGTGCGTACGGAAAGGTAAATAAATTTGGAAGTCATCAGTAATAATAACATTCCGTTTGATGCTGAACTGAACTAGATTAAGAAAGACTAAGTGCGGGTTATGCTTAATAGGTCGGATATGGGGTAGTTAACCCTATCGTGATTGACATGAAAATGGCGCATTCTGATTTAAATTTCACTTTCCTTGCGGAATAATAATCTGATCAATTATTCCGTTAGGTAATTTTGACGATTGTTGCAAAACATTAAAACTAATTAGGGTAGAGCCGAAGACAACATATCAAGAAGACTGGCAACTCTTCCATTTTCTCAACCGACCGGTATGAGACAGGCACAATCGCGTCATCCGCCGCTCAAAGGTAAATGCTCCGAACGAATTGGATAGCAAAGGTTTCATCCTCAGAAAGCTTTGTGTATTTGCTCTTTTTCTATGCGTTGCTTCCACCTTCGTTCGAGCGCAGCGCTACTGTGTCTGCTGCTCGGATTCAGGCAAAGTTGCCAGTCTTCTTGGACCAACGTTTGGACCAAGGAATCAAAAGTATCTCCAAATGACAACGAACCGAATGATAACGCTATGTCAGAAGTGGAAAACAATAATGATATAATTTTCTTCCTTTTTTCATGATAAGCAGGTCGTGCGACACAACTCACTCGGGGCGGTAGAAGGAAACGAGCAAATTGTTGGCAAGCTGCTTCACGAAGTAAAGCCGAAGATGATACACGTGTGTTAATGGTATTTTTTTTTGTTATGTCTTTTCTCGATTCAGATCAAGCTATGTCCTCATCCGTGTATATTGCAACATGGCAGACAAGCAAAATATCATTATCCTTCTACCACTCCGATCGAGCTATGTTACCGAGCGAGTTTGTCATAGTAGTCGTAGCAACCGTTTTATCTGTATTGTTGATTGCTTTATGTGTTTGGATTCGCTGGTTTGGACGGAATTGAAACTCGTAGGACGAATTTGGAATCGAGAAGCAGAGTTAGATTTTTAACAATATCTCAACAATGTGAGGCTCTTTATCAAATTCAACGGTACTTATGGAAAGGGGAATAAATTTTGAAGTCACCTTTGGTAGAAACATTTAATTTATTGTTCAAAACCGTTAAATACGAGGAGTAAAGTGAACAAACGACATCTCCCTATATAGTCCCCCCGAACAGGTGCGTTTTTAACGCGGCGGCAGCGAATAATTCGCGGCGGAAAATTCGCCGCGTTTTAAATGCATGGCGGCTTACGGAAGCGCTCAAATCAACGCGGCAAGTTGACGCTGTTCGCGCGTTTGAGCAGCGTTTCTTTTGCGTTCGCTTCCGATTCGCTGTCTGCAGCGTTTTTGCCGCCGAAGAAGCGCGGCTTTTGTACCGAAGTGATTTTCAGGTGATGAAAAATGGCAAAAACGGATACCTTAATAGAATTGGTTCGAAACTATTTGTTTTAAAAAGATGTCTGAACTTGTAAATTTAATTCACTGCTCCCTGAAATTTGATCAAGATCTCAGACTATCATTGGAATTTCTACAATATTTGCATCTATAAAACTCCCTGAATCCCCCCGAAATTCTCCAAATTCTAGCATAGCTTCTATGTAGTTCCAAGAACTTCTACAAAATTTCTTGCTCTACTTGAAATTCGCTCAACTTGTACAAAAATCGGTAAACTGCTATAAACTCACTGCCATTCAAAAAACCTTCCGAAGGAAAAATCTAAGGTATTTGTGAGGAAAGTTAACCCACGATTTGTACAATTGCATATGCTATGCTAAATCTAAGGAATATGCTAGTAGAACTACATTTATTTATAAGAAGAATTTAGAAACTGGAAGTTGAATTCCAAGGGATTCAACTTGAATTTCTTTGATGATCTACGAGCTTTCCTGAAGTTCTGTGAGCTTCCCTTATGTTTTGCTAATTTCTCTGATGATCTATCAACATTTCTGAAGTTCCATTTTAAATCTATAATGACAAACTACCGAAAAACAAAAAATAAATTAACATATGAAATATAGTTTGATTGGTTTAATGGTCATTCGACGAAGGCGTTTTAAAAATGAAGCACGATACTATTAATCAAAACAAGCATGCTCACTTTCATAAAATGTTCGTGCAATAGAAAATAAGATTTCCCAGCGTAAACTTCTGAGAAATTCATATTATTTTTTAGTTACCGCACAAGTGCCTAATTCCGCAGAGTTTTTAAAAATAAAAATAAATAAAGTAGTGAATCATATTAGTTTAGTTGAACATGGATTAGAATCTGTATATTTATTTAGATGCAATAGTAAAACAAAAAAAAATATTCTCCATCGATACATGGTCGTCCTAAAACTACTTAGACCCATATGCTTGTTTTCATTCGAATCGTATTTTTCATTATTTTTGTATGGAATAAACAGTTCGCACGAGAATATAATACAGGGGAATATTTGAGCGGTTTGGCTCATCCTATGTATATGGTTGTCTGATGCCAATTTTTGGCAAATGCGCGGAATTAGGTGCAGCTTTAAATTAATAGGTTTGGAAATCATTATGAAACTATGGGGCTGTACCGTTCTATTTCAATTGGGACAAATATTAAAAATCTAGTACTATTTTCGTTTGCTATTGCTACCCTACCGCTACTTGCATAACATTCCCATGCTCTATGGAACTCTTATTCACTTTGGAATGTTATGCGAAAAGCGGTAACATTAATAACATAGGATTAGAACCCATACTATAAGAGATTGATTTCTATATGTGCAAATAACGCTCTAAATGAAATGCTAATAAAGACATGATGCATAATTTCCCTAATGATTATGTTTTCTTTTTTTTTTTATTTTGAAAGAACTTTATTCATATAGCTATTTGTAAAAATCACCAGGCTCAATTTAGCCCCAATGATGGCAACGCAAAGTAATGGTAAGGCAAGGTAACGATACATTTAAAATGGTCAAATCAAATAACACTCCGGATACGGTGGGTAAAAAACTTTACGCCGACCACGAAGCCACCGAAATGCGTGTAACGGCAAGTTTGCAATGACGTAACTTAACCAGTTCTTGATGAAATAAAAAAAAAACTGGTACCCCAAGGCTCTGTAGATTGTTTTGATTGTTAATAGATTAAAAATAGGGTTGCCTACTTTTTTTTAAAGTGAAAAGAGTCATTACACGTTTTTTTAAAGGAGTGTTTATAAGTTTTGCAACTGGCTTAAGCCCTATAATTTAGATTAATGGATAAAAATGTTCATAACTAGCCAGAACACACTCATGGTTCCTATATATGGATCCTAGAGACAACGGAACGGGTCCTCCGGAAGATCCAGAACACCCGTGAAATTGGTCAATCCACGAGCCTGATCCTAGAGCTCCGTGTTATTTTCGAAAACATTAGGAACTGTGATATAAGAAAGATTTTGGGGTCATGACATAAACATGGACCTGGATGGCCATGGGACCATTCACTGGAAAACCGGAACATTCGAAAAGTGGTCCATTCATGAAACTGATCCTAGAGCTCCGCAGTTTTTGAAAAACACTAGGGGCCCATGCATTAATTATGTCACGCTAAATCGAGGAGAAATTTGCCCCCCCCCCTATCGTGACGTTTTTCCTATACCTAATGCATTGCTTGTCACAAAACCTTAGACCCACCTCCCCCCTCTAGAGCGTGACATAATATATGCATCAACCCTAGGAACTGAGATATAATATAGAATTTACGATAGTGACATAAACATGGATCCTGATGGCCATGAGACCGTTCTCCGAAAGATCCGGAATATCCGTAAAAGTGGTCCATCCACGAAACTGCTCCTAGAGCTCCGCAGTTTTTTTAAACATTAGGAACTGTGATATAAGATAGAATTTGGGGTCGTGTCATAAACATGGATCCACGTGGCCATAGAACCGTCCTCCGGAAGATCCAGAACATCCATAAAAGTGGTCAATCTATGAAACTGATCCTAGAGATCCGCGGTTTTCGAAAATACTTGGAACTGTCATATATAAATTAAAGGGGGTTGTAACATAAACATGTACCTAGAAGGCTATGGGACCGTCCTCCCGAAGATCTGGAACATCCTTAAAAGTGGTCAATCCACGAAGCTGATCCTAAAGTTCAACGGTTCTTTCGAAAGCAATTGGAAGTGTGATATAAGAAATAATTTGGGGTCATGACATAAACATGGACCCGAATGACTATGGGACCGTCATCTGTAAGATGTGGAACATCCGTAAATCGGTCAATCCATCGAACTTTTTTCTAAAACTCGTGGAACTGTGATATATGAAAGAAATTGGGATCGTAACATAAACATGAATCCGAATGACCATATGATCGTCCTCCGAAAGATCCGTAAGAGTGGTCCATCCATGATACTGATTTTAAAGCTCCGCAGTTTTTTCGAAAACACTTCGAATTGAGATGTATGAATGAATTTGGGTTCGTGACATAAATATGAACTTGTATGGCCATTAAAACGTTCTCCGGAAGATCCGGAACATCCATAAAAGTAGATCCATGAAACTGTGAAAAACCCACGGAGTTTTCGAAAAATCTTGGAACTGTGATAAAAGATAGACACCCCTATTCTGTATTTCGTTTCGAACGAAAATCTCATACAAAAAAATAGTTTTTTGTATAAGAATTTCGTTCGAAACGAAATACAGAATAGGGGTGAGAATTTAGGTTGTGATATGTGATATAAGAAATTTTTTTTGGTTGGTATCCTAAAAGTGGATCCAGATGGCCATGGGACCGTCCTTCAGAAGATCCTGAAAATCCGTCAATGTGGTAAATCCATGAAACTGGTCCTAGAGCTCCTTAGTTTTTGTCAAAAATATTAGGAACTGTGATATAAGAATTAATTTGGGTTCGTGATATAAACATGGCCCAGATGACTATGAGCATCAGCCAATAAACGAACTTATTTATACGAAATTCTCGACATTTTTGTAAATAAAGTGTTCAGCATCAGCTTAGGATTTCAAATCTTGAATTGAACCAGCTAACTTTAACCAACAATCAATACGAAACTAACGATTTTAAATGGGCTCACTACTCGACTAGCCTATTGGTCCCAAGCAAACGATTAACGTACCCCATTCTCGTCGAAATTCTAGTACTACGCAATGTTTGTTTTGATTCGCTATGAAAGTTTGATAGATAAAATGAGGGGTTAGTGGATTTTCCTATGTTTCGAGGGGTGAATCTATTAGCTTGGGACCGAAGAGAGTACCAGCAACAATCAATACGAAACTAACGATTTTAAATTGGCTCACCACTTTAGTAGCCTATTGGTCCCAAGCAAACGATTAACGTACCCTATTCTAGTTGAAATTCTATTACTACACTATGTTTGTTTTGATTCGCTATGAAAGTTTGACAGATAACATCAGGGGTGTGTGGATTCATGCAGAACATGCAGGGGTGAGTGAAATAGCTTGGGACTGCTTGGGACCGTTGTTCTGGTACTGAGTGAGCCAAAAATAATAATGATTTTCTTCGGGACCCAGTGGTCTTAGAGTTACCTCTATGGTACCAGAGCTGAGCCAAAAAGTTGAGCACGTTATTTTGGGACCTTCTAGTCTTAAAGTTACCTCTATGCTTTAACTGCGTAGGTGTGATCGTGCACATGCAGCAATTCAGTTGTATTCATTCAACCTGGTGGTGTGGAGCCCTCCCTTATGTTTTGGTAGAGGGAAAAATGTTAACATTTCAGAAGACGATTAAAAAATACACGGAGCTCTAGTATCAGTTTCATGGAACTAGCACTCTTTCAGATCTCCCATTTTTATATCATGACCCCTTATTCATTCTGATATCACAGTTCCAAATGTGTTCGAAAAAAAAATCGCGGAGCTCAAGGATCAGTTTCATGGATTGACCACATTTACGGATGTTCAGGATCTTCTAGAGGATAATCCCATGGCCATCCAGGTCCATGTTTACGTTACGACCTAAACATTTTTCTTATATCACACTTCCAAGTGTTTAAACAAAAAACCGCTGAGCTCTAGGATCAGTCTCATTGATTGACAATTTTACGGATGTTCCAGATCTTCCGGAGGACGGTCCCTTGGCCATCGCTATCCTAAATTCTATCTTGTATCACAGTTCCAAGTGTTTTCGAAAAAAACCGTGGCGCTCTAAGATCAGTTACATGGATGAACCACTTGATGATGCTCCAAATCTTCTGGATGACGGTTCCATAGCCATCCGGGTCCATGTGTATGTCACCACTCTCAAATTATATCTTATATCACAGTTCCACGTGTTATCGCAAAAACTGTGGAGCTTTAGGATCAGTTTAAGGTATGGACCACTTTTAATGTTTTAAATCTATTTTCGCACATGCTATATTTTCCTTTTTCCAATCAAGTTAAATATTTTTGGTTCATCTTCTGAATTAGAATACCTTTTTGCCGCTACTTTGTCACCAGTTATAGGCACAAAACTGTGGAATTGCCTTTGTGCTATTTTATAGTTCTTTGAGTTCTTCTGACATTTCGATGTACTGTTCAGTGGATATGTACTCGAAACGTAGTTTTGTGATATTTTTATCTGTTTGTTCAACTGCCCAGTTATATAATTCTCGTGGAGTTGTTATGGTGTTTCCATAATCTCGAGCAAGACTAGCTCTCTTTCAAAGTGTTTTTTATGTTACTTCATACGCGAAGTTAACGATTTTCAGAGTTGGTTGGAAATGCTAACATGAAGCTTTAGTGTGATGATTTATTAGCTAGAGAATGATCTTTAGTAGAGGGTAGGTGGATAGTTCCGTTAGAGTACGGCAGTATGAAAATTGAATAGAAGTTGAAAATCAGCGAAGGGCCATTAATGCGTCAGTTTTTCAAGATAGACGCACATTTTTTGCCTAACCCGTACGATGTACGCGGGGACTTGAAGTATGCTCATCGTTTCATCAATTTTGTGGTTATATCCCATAGAATGTATTTTTTGTACCATATATGCACAACATTTCAATCCTTTGAGCCTTAATTTACTACTTTGGTCCATGATAATAATTTTACTAAACCTTGTCTTCACAACTTTCGTTACCAGATTGACTGATGACTGATTGATTTCATACAACAACCTTAGTTTTATAGTGCTCATAGGTAGAATGAAGTGGTAGGTATATAATGTTAATGGTTTAGGTATAAATAACAGAAGGGCATATAGAATTATGATGCGATAGGTTAACTTCCCAAATCGTTGTTGATACGAAAGAAGATCTCAATTTAAATTTGATTCATACCTAATTCTTTATGGATAATTTTAGCTACGAATGCTAAGTTGCTATAGAAGTATTGCATTTATAATCAATTATATTATTTTCTAATGATATAAGCTCTTTTCATGTTGAATTTTCGATTAATCCAAGTGATTAGTTGCTGTTTAGACAAAAGTGAATAACAAATTGAGCTTCATTGGGTTCTGAGATGATTTTGCGCTTCACTGTTTAGTTTTGTGTGAAAATGGTACGTTAAAAAAATTAGTTCAGACGTGAAAAAGTTTTTGTAAGAAAAACTTTTTTTCCTTAAAAGTGCACATCTCGCGATGTTTTGACGGATGGTAGCAGACATAATTTCCTATCTTGAGGCAAAGTTTCATCCAAATCAAACATGGCCAGTTTTTTGAATCGTCTTTAAATAAAAAAAAAAAAACGTTTTTTTTTTCGGTGTAGGTCTCAAATGGACAATGCTAAAACATTACCGCCATCTGTTGAGTACACTGTGGTGGGTACTACACTGAACAGATGGCGGCAGTGTGTAAACGTCAAACGCAAGGGAATTGACTATGCGCGCCACAGGTGGCGGTACTACCTACTACGATACTTTTAAATTGTCGGTTAAATGCTTGTTCGATGAACAACTTACGAGTGTTATGTCTGTTTGTCTGTGGAAAAGTGTGGCCCTTCTCAAATGTTAGTCTAGATAAATTTTGGAAAAAAAACTGAGTATGTAAAACGGCTTATAAAGCCTACACATCCAGAAAATTTCATTGAAATCTTAGAGGGTGTTGCCAGTTTCGATTCGATTTGGCGTGAAATGCGTCCTAAGCATTAATGTGAAATATGTCATGCAATATGCCATTCGACGGCGTAGTTAGTCAGCAAATAGTGAAAATAGCTAAAAAAAAACTAAGAAATTTAACTACAATTGGAAGTATCAAAATTACTCATACATTTGCTTAGACCTGTAGTGGTAAGCGTGATTACCTCTCACCCCAGCAGGCCTGGGTTCAATACCAGTCGGCGCCGCCGGGATGTTCTGAGGCATAACATCTCTGATCACGCCTTCCTTCGGATGGGAAGTAAAGCCGTTGGCCCCTGGTTCATGAGTTGATGGGTCGATAGGTAGGGTCCAGGTGTGGGAGCTGCCTTCCTGGCACGTCGGTAGCATTGGTGCTCAGCACGGAAAACAAGATCGACGGAAAAAACAAACCAAAAGAAAAAAAAAAAAATTGCTTAGACCGCTTTCCTAACAGAGCCATCACATAGTTGGTACCAAACGAAACAAGCCGAAACCGCATTTCCATTCGTTTGGTTCAACACGCAGCAGCTCAACACATATGATATGCGGACCGCGGGAAAGGTTCCTCGTAAGCAGCTTGCAAGAGCGCTCCAGATGATGATGATGGTCTCACCTCTTACCACTACAAAGGTTTGAGCTGCACGATTTATCTTTAAGATAATTAAATATGACAATTTAACCAGGTTAGCAAACAAAATCGAACTGGTTTCAGTTACAGATATAAATTCCCTCTAGAGTTTACAGTTGCTTCACAGCGATATAAATGTGGAAAAGCTCAGGCGTCCACCTTCTTAGTTCGCCTTTTTGTCCACCTAAAATATTCATAAGTATTACAAGCAATCAATAGTCAATGAACAATCAACAAAGCATCCTATTACATTAGCAACCCCACAATCTGATGCTATCATAATTTTCAGCAATGTCAGGAATGCACACACGGAGCGCTCGGTGGACCAGCGACTTTGGACGTGAGCCTCGTCCCAGATCACCATGGCAATTCAATAACATATGGTGGACATCAAACCGACCAAAAAAGGCGGAATCATATTAGAACCACGATCTACGGAAGGAAAT
The DNA here is from genome assembly GCF_037179485.1 of Ochlerotatus camptorhynchus. NCBI lineage: Eukaryota > Metazoa > Arthropoda > Insecta > Diptera > Culicidae > Ochlerotatus > Ochlerotatus camptorhynchus. Next base: position 143,742 of record NW_027041139.1, read on the forward strand.
TGCCGGTGAAGCACGGAATGAAATACGAAGCGTTAGAGAAAAAGTCCAAGGGATTCCAAAGGAAGAAATTAACGGCGGCGGAAGAGCTGAATATGGTGAGAGCTGTCCAAATTTTTGTTTACAAATTAAATTTCTAAATTAAACTAAATACATGCCAGGGTATTTTCGAGCTTGGAAGTGTGTATGTATCACCAATATCCATTTGATAACGGTGATGCATACATGCGGGGCTTATTGTGAGTGAAACTAACCTCGGAATGGGCGTGACTCTCCAGACATTCTGAAAGGGTTGCTGGATCTGCAATAGAGCTATCACCTTTTAACTCCCAGACTAAAGCTGTCTACAATGACCATAAATGCGACACTGTAGAGAGAGTTCTTCCATAATAACACTGCCGGCCAGTGGGGGTTAGAGGGAAACACACACACACACACACACACACACACACACACACACACACACACACACACACACACACACACACATATCGAGGCAGCAAACCGTTAACTACTTTAAAAATGAACACCATAGTCAAATGTACAATTCTTTGTTTCACCGACAACCATTGTAAGGCGTCTAGCATCAAAGTTGAGGAAGTGAATCTATCTATGAAACATCTCAAAATCAAACTTATTATTGTATTCTGCAAGCGCTGTAATCTCGATATTTGTGTTGCATTGGCCAAAAATAAAATGGAAGGGTAAAAGTCTAGATGAGGAGAGATGATTGATTTGTATAGCTGTATTTCACTGGCAATAGTTAAATCGTTTTTCAGTCGACATAAAATTCCATTCTTCTTGATGACATTGTCAATATGAGAGTTGAACTTAAGTTTGTCATCTATTGATGATCACGCCAAGATATTTAATCTCGCGAACGCGATCAATAGTCTCATCATCAATTATACAACAGAGACGTTCTCATTTACTCAGCCAGAGAAGTAGTGAAGAAGCAGCACCACCACTGTTCGGGTACAGCTGATCATCGTGCGATACGCCGCTGTTGGGCCATGTTCACCAAGCGCATCATCATCATGGCGAAGAACATTAAATTCGCTCATCGTATCCACGGAGAAAGCGCCTGCAGATCTCAGAATTCCCAAGTGCGAACCTGTGTGTAATCCACGCTCGTTCCTCGTATTATCAGACTTGTACACTTAAGTCATGTATAGAGATCGAAGCGTAGCGAAAAAATTTGCCTTCGCTTGGAATTGTAAACATATACGATCCAGTGAAATCAAGTTTTGTATATTCACGCATACAGCTGCTCGTGAAAAGACCCGCATATAAGCGAAAAGTTGACGTTTAGAGAAAGAACGAATCTGCCACATTTTCACTTCACCGGAGGTGTTAACTGATCGATTTCGTGTAATTTGAACTGCGAAAAGAGGAAATTGAAAAATGTTCCACAACCATTTTTTCGCTTGCGAAATTTCATGATTTTTCACTTGATTCAAATTTTACTTCGCTTCGATCTGTATACCACAGACAAACAGACATAACACATTGAATATTTCTCAATGTAAAACATCGTCACTAAAACATTACCGCCATCTGTTGAGTACACTGTGGTGGGTAGTACGCTGAACAGATGGCGGTAGTGTGTAAACGTCAATCGCAAGGGAATTGACTATGCGCGCCACAGGTGGCGGTACTACCAACTACGATACTTTTAAATTGACCGTTAAATGCTTGTTCGATGAACAACTTGCTAGTGTTATGTCTGTTTGTCTGTGTGTATACTAAGCTTTAATGGTGGTAAGCTCCAACCGGTATTATCCTCGGATTAAATCCCGATCAAGAATGTCAGGCTGGTTTGATGTCGACAACAGAGTTATTCAACACAACTCTAAGCAAGCACTTTGCAGATCATCCAAACAGGGACGGTATTAAAAGTTAATCCGAGTTGAAGCTTACCACCATAAATGTTACTAAACCAAATGGCCCTTCTCAAGGCCATCAACGTAGGTATGTAACGTCTTTTTTCGATTTCTTAATGTGACCCCCAGTATAGTAATGAGAAATCGAAAATGAGGCATGTAACGAAAAAAAGGGGGTGTTACGAATTTACCACTATAACGGATATTTCCTCCCCTTGTTTAGATTTTGCACCTTGCTGCTGGTGAGCGGGCATAATTTTATGCTTTATACTAATCGGTAAGTTTATAGCCGGCGTCAGTGCTGAGATTTGTCATTGTCATTGACAGACTTTTGCGCGATATTGACAAAATTGTTTTTCACATAGTCAATGATAGACTTGATCCTCAAAAAAATCTTTGTCAAAATCTCATTCATTTTTTCGTCAATGACAAAGATTCACCTGGTAACAGAAAGTGTAATTTTATGCATTCTGAGACACATTATTGTTATCCAAGCGGTTCAGGACGTAATTGTTTTGCTCAAGCCATTTAATTTCATTTCAAATTTAGCTAATAAACAAATCAGCACATGTTCGTCACTGACAGAAATGCTACTGACAATCGACATGGTTTGCCTTGACGATGACTGTTAGTTCAAACGAGTGACCAAAGCAGAATTTTGAGTATCACCGTGTATTGTCGAAATTTTGCAGCACTGGCCACGCTGGCCAGCAACGCCTGCTGGCTCATTCCGCGATAGAATGGCGCCATGACCAGGCGATGCGGATTACTAAGCTTCCCCTCTCTGATGAACCACTGGATGAGAGTAGAGTCGGTGTATAATGAGTCACGCCAAGAGTGAAGCCAAGTCTACCTATTGAACTGTCAAACCGGCTACCTATCGTGCAAAGTAAATAAACATTACGATGCTATGAAAGGTCCACGAAAGGTATTGCAATAAAATATAAAATATAATCAAAGAAATGAGCATAAACAAGCGTTAAATTGTCATGGGATACGCTCGGTATTGATTAGTAATGTGAATTTCTACAATTTTTTGTTAAGATAATTTGACAAAATATTTGATATAATGATTTACTACAGCCGCAATATTTTTTCTCTCGCTAGAAGTCATTTGAAGTTGTTGTAGAAGTCCTCTGTTGCCAAGTGAAAAGAATGAGAATCTTTCGAAAACCGTGATGCGAGTTCAACTGTTTTTCTCTTGGCGTGACTCATTATACACCGACTCTAGATGAGAGAACCAAATATCTAGTCTGGCAGTGATAGCAAAGAAGAATACTAAGACAGGGGGGGGGGGCGTGATAATCCTCTGGAGAAGTTAATGCTTAGGTCGGCATGATATAACCGATTACAAATATTTTACTTTTCGGTTCATTAATCGATAATTCGAATGAAAATCGGCCATCACTACACTGAAACAAATCGACATGTACCGTTTATTGGATCCATCTTATAACATAGCAATGTCAGCAGATTTATTCATTCTATGTGATGATTGATAGACTCCATTGGATTATCACTTAAAAACTATGACTGCGATATGGAATGATTTCTATCGTAATTTCACATACTTAGTACTTGATAATACTTTGCTTCGAACGTGGTTAGCGATACGTAAGATGTATATGAATATTGTCTGATATATTTCATTGTGAAAAACTGTTGATATGTCATGGGTGGGAACAGACATATAGAAACTAATAAAAAATCATATAAGTTTGCACTATGAGAAAATTCAGTAAAATATACCTGTTTTCATGATGAATATTGCTCACTAAAAGATATATCTTATAAGATATTTATGTTTATTTTATTGGATTTGCTTTAACGATTTTTGACGTTTGTTGATATTTTGCGTGTAAACAGACATGTAGCAACTATTGGACAGTCATTTAACTTTGCAGGATAGGAAAACATGTATATCTCATTGTAATAGCTTCCTTTGATGTTTGACGTTTAAAAATTGTAAACAGATCTATCCCAATCATTATATAGTCATATAGATTTGCCTTTTAAGAAATCCAACAACAAACATTTGTTTTGGCATGTTTTTCTGGGATGAATATCGCTCCCAATAAAATACATCTTACATGATTGTTCTTCATATATTATTGAAACAATTTTCAACGATGTTATCGTTAACTCATTAAAATGATAAGTCGAACTAAATATAGCTAACAACAATGATACTGTATTGAATAATCCTTCTTTGTTATTGTTCCATAAGATAAAGGGTTCCGAAAAAGAATGTATTCCACTGCAATATTTACTTTGCTAAGATTCTAATTGTAAGCCTTCTACGGCTAATTCAGATTCCAGCACTAGCACTCGAACTTCATGAACCAGTTCCATGAAATCATATAATGTAGTCGTTGTTTTATTGCACACAGGAGCATTAAGAAAGATTTGAACAAACGACACCACCGAGACGGAACATAAATTTGCCAGTGCTATTTTTCTTCACTCTAGCAAAACGAGCATAACGTTGCACTACATTCCATGTCGGGAGAGCTGTTCTTACTTCATGCTAATTGAACGAGCTCAATCTTGAAGTAAGCCGTGGCCCAGTGGAATCGAGTGCAGACACCGAAAGCATCACACCTCAACAGTTCTGGATCGAATCCCAAATCAGCTACAATAAAAAAAAAAGACACAACTGTTAAAGCTCCCACTGCCTGATGTTTATTTTTCGATTTATTTTTAAAAATCGATTAAATATATGTGTCAAAAGAAGAAGTAAATTTCATGTGATTTTCACATAAACTTTACTTCGATTGATTTATGACACATATATTATATTGTGCTGAAAAGTAAAGCTTTTGCTTATGGGTTTCAAATCCATTTCAGTTAATTATTGTAATTTGACCAATTTTCATTTATCATATGACGATCATATAAATGTTACCAAATTATCAGCATTGTAAATGTATCAGATATTCATATAGAATTTACCTGACACATTTTCAATCATATCATTTTCATTGGATTATCTTATAGCGCAAATTTATTAGACTTTCACATAACAGGAATATGTCATATTGGTTCAGTGTAGATGAATGTGAAACGTCATTTCAAATATATGGACCGAAAATACCGTATGCGTGATAATGTTTGCACCATTGAGCAATGCCAAAATTAAAAAAATCTCAAAAATTTCGTTTTCGAGTTTTTTTTTTATTTATTCAAAGGGGGATGTTTCTCAGAGTCTAAAACTATGTTAATCATCGATCGAGTTTCCCCTTGCTGCAATTACGGCCTCCACACGCTTCCGGAATGCACGGCAGGTTCTAATAATGTACACCGGGTCCATTTTTTTTTGCCATCGGAAGCCACAATCCAAACACCATAACGCTAGCAGGATGCTTGGTCAGATACACGTTTTTGTGCTCGTCGGCCACGTCTTTTACCGGAAGAGAACTAATATACCGGTCGGTTCTGGAATTTGATACGGGATCGACGGTAAACATGCTCTCGTCGGTATTACCGGATTTTTTCGCTTAAGGAAGTTCAAGATTTTCTTGCATCGTTCGACTCGTAGCTCCCGGATGCGGTTGGTAATCATGTGAGTTTTTTTCCGTGCCCTCGACTTCGCCCCGCAATCTTCCTTTACGATCTTCCGTGCCGTAAAGTCACTGATCCCGTGTTCCTTTGCCATTTTCCTTATTGAACACACTGGATTCACCCGAGTCTTCCTTTTGATAGCAGCGATAACCCTCGGAACCCGAGCTGACCTCGGACGACCTGTGGCAACCTTCTCGGATAGTTGTCCATTCTTTTCTCGGTGTAAAACCCTGTTGACGGTCCACCGGGACACTCCCACGGCGATTGAAATGGCTTTTTGCAACATATACACGTGGGACAAATCACGAATACGCTGCCACTGCGTCATGGAGCAACTGTCAAACTAAGTAAATCATTTTCTTTTATGCACAGCCTACTACGGTATGAGCTATAGGTTAAGTGCATGCAAAGTAAACCATTGTATGCACAGGTGAAACGGGAACCTTATTTGTACGATGGTGCAAACATTATCACGCATACGGTAAATAATGATACCAAACCTACCAAGCAATACAGAACCCACTACACAAGAAAGTTTTCCAGAGAAGCCACGAATACAGATCTTCTTCACCGTCTTCTGGAATCCTCCGATCCGTTAATTTCCAACATGAGCGAGCTACTGAAAAACAAAAGTGAGGTGTGCTTCGGGGATGCTCTGCAACTTTTGGTCATCACAAATGACAACGGCGAGAACTGCGATATCGACTAAGAGAAAACTGCAACCGCTCTTTGAGATTCGTACAATTTGAATCGGAACGTAATAAACATTAAACATGAATGATTTTGGTATTGTTTATTGACAAAATCGAAAAATATTTAAAGTACATAAGCGTGGTTTCACAAAATCGCCATTTCAAATTCTGAAAAGTGACAAGTTTCAATGCAAGTATTTCAGTTAAGGGTCACGTGAGGGCGGTCTGGTTTCTTCACCATTTCATTGCATTTTCTTGTACTTTCAATTTCTCCTGCTCGTTTTTGCCCGTTTAAAAGTTATTGGTATTGGAAGTTGGGTAATTTTCAACCAAAAAATGTAAATAACTTTTCAAATATTAATGATATCAATGTCTTCTGAAAAGATACGTAATTTGATATTTCTAACATCTTTGTAGAACATGCCAAATATGTAGAAATATTATAGAAAAAGTTACAGGTACAAAATTGATTTTAACGATGTCTCCACAAAAAACCTTTATATCTCAGCAGTTATAAGAACTAAAAAGCTATAGTCTTCAGCAAAGTAGTTTAAAGTAATGTTCTTCTTGCCGAACACAATTATTTTGTATCTCATCATACAAAAAAAAATTGCATCTCACTTTTAGGTGGATAAATCTTTAATTTTCTTTTACCATAAGAAGGAGTGTTCGAGAAACTTCTCAGAAGACACCTAGTTCCTTTAATCACCATTTCAGCGTAAATAAAAAAGCGCGCACTGTGCTGCGTCAGATAGCGTATAGGGCGTCGTTGTGCCAATTTGGTCATGGCACATTTCGAGTATGAGAGAGTGATTGCAGTTTGCTCAAAAGTGCCTGAATAAAATGCAAGTCGATGATTACCCGTAGTTGTTACAAAAAAGATACACCCATATTCTCGTTTATGTCTGGACGTGTTTGCCATACAGAAACATTTTTATTTGATTTTGTGTGGTGGATGGGTTTCGGGCGTGGACGGGCATATGGGTGATAATATTAAGTTTACGTTAGGATAGCGTTGAAAAATTGAGAAATTGAGAGCGCTTCAGTTTTAGAAGCACTTTATTTCGCAACCGATAAACCATTCTGACGGCCCACATTGCAGGCACCGTTTGTTGGCAGGGTCCAACACATTATTGGACAGTTTGATGTTTATAAAGTACCATCAGGTAAACTGTATTTTTGAGCTTTATCTCTATACATTCTTAGGTGTTTCTTAGTAGATTATCATGTTGGTGTACGCTGATTCAAAGAGTAAATGGGATTAACATTGAGCTATCCATAGTTGATCGTTGTTGAACTTGTGGTACTTGCACAACATTTCATGTGAGTATCAAAGTAACCATATAATCACGAAATAACTTTAAATGTAGGTTCAGAGTGAGAATGGAACTGAGATACAATATGGTTAGTTGGGTATTCTGATGAAACTATTACGTTAAAAAACTAATCCTTGTTGTATCTCTTTTTCGTTTGCATGTAACACTATTTGATATTACTAACCGCACCGAGCGTTCATTCCGGGTGGTGAGCGAACCTGAAGAAGAAGAAGATGACTACACAGGGTGAGTGGTACCATGAGCCCCTTCTCGGAACCAGTGTATTGTTAATGGACCTGGTCTACGATACAAAGTTGGATTCTGTAATGATAAGTATCACATAAAAGGTAAAATAGGTAGCATCATCTTTATCGAAATGTAAGTATTATTGACAATAATCATAACTATATGATATGCAAATTTATACAATAGGTACACAGACAAACAGACATAACTCTGGCAATTTGTTCATCGAACACGCATTTAACGGTCCAGTCAAATGTTTTTAATTGGTAGTACCACCCCTGTGGCGCGCATAGTCAATAACCCTTGCGTTTGACGTTTACACACTACCGCCATCTGTTCAGCGTATTCCCATCAAAGTATACTCAACAGATGGTGGTAGTGTTTTAGCGACGACGTTGTATATTGAAAAATATTCAATGTGTTGTCTGTTTGTCTGTGATAGGTACCAATATTTAAACATGCGCATTCAATCTCGTCGACATCTAATTCTGCATTTCAACCAAGGGGGGGAGGTGGCTGTCAAATACGAACAATCGTCGCCTACCTCGCATGCCTCGCATAACTGGTTCCAAACGTAAACACGCCATAAGAAACATACAGCGTTTGTTTACGTTTGGAACCAGTTTCATACAAGAATGATCAGTAGGCTGATTTGACAGCACGTCCCCCCCCCAGATTTCAACACCTTTGCCTCTCCTTTCTCTTATCCTTCACCTATGCATCTACATGTGGCAGAACCGTAGCTACCTCTGGTCGCTACATATTGGTGCCCAACGTTAAATACAAATTACTATGTGTTTTTGGTAATTTTTTTTTGCCGAAATGAAGATTAGTGAAGTTTGTGTAAATATAAATGCAGTCAATGATTGAATTTGGTTACATGTGTAAAAAATTTAGTATGAGTTGAGAATATCACATCCAGTAGACTTTCGACTGTTTTTTTTGATTTCGGTTGCAACTATAAAATCTGTGCGAGTTTCAAACGTGTTTCTCTATCATGGATGATGGAGTGATTGGTGACAGAAACTTCATTTATCAGCGACAACTGGCCCAGCTGTCCTGCTAGTCCAGTTACCGCAAAGTTGGAAGGGTTGTTCGTGTCGACATCCAACGATTTGGTCTTGTTTACATTGATTATGAGACCAACCAGAAGACCGTTCGGCTATGTCGTCTTGGCATATTAGAGCGTCGATGCAAATTGAAGTAGTTGAGATGTTCCATAATGATCTGCTGCCAAAGCAGCCCATGGTTCGGAACACGGTCAATTGTACCTACTATGATCTTGCCAGTAGTGGTAATAATATACTTTCTTGTTCTACGGCACTGACTAATCGGATTGAGTTGGACAAAGCTCCATTAGCAGGAATCGACATGCAAAAAGCCTCGTACTGCGCTTCAATGAGATTGTCAATTTTAACCAAGACTCACTAGCTTCTTAGGGACTGGTTTAGTCAGTCGAAAGCATGTTCTGAGTCAATGTATACCCAATGCATGAACTATTGGAATTCATTAACCTGCAGGATGAGACGGAGTGTGGCTATATATGACTGCCTGCTTCTTCGTCTTCTCCTGTACCCGATTCAAGATAACCTTTCACAGAACGTTCAGAACAATACACAGTATGACGCCTCGCCAATTGTAGCACACAGTCAGATCCTTCTCCTTTAGGGTCTTAACTAAGGCAACGAGGATTGGACTCACGATTAGCTCTACCAAAGCGTTGCGATAATAGTGAAATGGTGTTTGATGCTGTTATTTTAACAATACGCGGCGATAAACTAGACACTGTCAGGGTTGCATAAATCACGAGTTGTATCAATTATACGGCGAAATGCATATTGTAATGCGTATAAAATACGGCAGGCTGCAGTGGGCTATGCATGTAACACGGATGTTGAAAGAGCGACATGCGAAGCTTATTTTCAGAAGAGAACCCAGAAGTGGTCATCGTCTCCAAGGCAATCCTTACATACGTTGGTTTATTGCAGTGGAAAAGGACATTAGGTCGCTTAACGACCATGTGGACTAGAAGCGGTTGGCCCAGTAAAAAAGAATTCTCCGTGTGCATTTCAGTCCATCGGGTTACAGACTTACCTATACTATTTTCGATACAAAAAAGGACACTTTCTTTCTTCTTCTTCTTCTTCGCATTTCAAGCTTATTGCATATCGCATATTAGCTTATTGCGTGCTCTCAACTTAGTGTTCTAGATGCACTTCCACAGTTATTAATTGAGAGCTTTCGATGCCTGTACCATTTTTGCATTGGTATAATTGTGTGGCAAGTCCAATCATACTTCTATGCCCAGGGAAGTCGAGAAATTTTCCAACCCGAAAAATTCCTAGACCGGACCGGGAATTGAACCCAGCCACCTACAGCATGGTCTTGCTTTGTAGCTGCGCCTTTACCGACTGAGCTAAGGGAGACCCCACTTTCTTTCATGGAAATTAAAACGTGAAGCCTCCTCCTATTGCACAATCTTTATTTAAATTTCAGCTCATGAAAACTACACGTCATTTTCAAAACACTTCACATGTTTCGTTTGTATTCTGCTATAAGTATTCGTTATCGACTATCGAGTTGTCTATTACTCTGCATTTATTTCCACCAGGTTGTACGACTAGTAAATTCCGTAGGTATTTGTTCAAAAAAAGAAATTGCAAAACTTCTATTACATGAGAAAGGCTTGGTTCACGGTGGTAATTGTAGAATTTGAATTACAGTGCCTATCCGGTTTTAATAAAATACATAGAATGCATTATTTAACATATAATTTCAAAGATGTCAGTGAATTTTTGGGAAAAATACGAAGAAATTACGACTATATAATTGTTGAAATTAATAGCTGATGATGTCCAGCGTCGCAGAAAAAAAAATATATATATAAGGCCTAATAGATTGTATTATTAATATTGTATCATTATTCAACAAAATTGTATCATTATTCAACAATATTGATTTATTGATTCTATACAACTGGTTTGCTGGTTCAACATTTGTTGTTGAAATAATAGTATAATATACTTTTGAATCTATGCCGAGAGTCTATTTGGCCCTGAAACAAAATATTTATATTTAAAATAAAAAAAATCTTCGCATGAAAAAAAACGGGGAGGCACTGTAGTTAAATGAAAGCTGATTTACTTTTCTGTGGTATATATAACAAATCAAACTTAAATATAGGTTTTGATGCCTTTGTGAAATAATAAAACAATCACTAGAATTGGACTTGTATACATTTGAATGAAAAAAAAAACAAGTTAACATTTTAATCATTACATGTATGATTTGACACTTTGAGTTTTTACTATTTGGCTTGATTTTGACCATTTAGCGCTGAAGCGTACTTGGTACCATATTGCATATATACTTGTTTGCTTTGAGTATACAGTAATATGTATATACCTAAATAAGGTGAACTGAAAAAGACATTTGGTCCGATGGGAGCGACTCTATCTAAGATGCAGGAAAATGTTGCTTTGCTGTTGTGAGATGCTCGAACGCTTAGTAGATAGAATGAAGATTTGCTACAAAAAGGTGGAGAACGATGCGAGTAGATGGATGTAGATGCAAGAGATGCAAACATATTTTAGATGTGTCGCACCCCCAGATTTGGTCATTGTTTTTGGGACAGTTAGGATAGTTGGGAAACCCGTTAACAACGTTTTTTTCAAATTCGAAATGATAACTAAGAACTTAGGTTACTACAACAGTTTATTGGGTAGAATTTTCTTTTTGTTGGTTTATGACACCAAAAAACGGTACCTTGCTTATGCCTGCCTTCGACTTAGTGTTTGTTTGTGCGTGTGCGTGAGTGTTACAACAAAATACATGTTACATAATCGGTTTATCGGCAATCACTGCACTAAACTGGACAAAATCAGCGCTAAATGAAAGGTATCAGTGTCCCATAGAATACTATTGACTATATGTATTTGGGATTGATTCACTGATTCCGGACATATGACAGATTAGTTCATATCTACTACAAGAAACTCCATTTGAATTCGTGCAAAGTTGAAACATTATTCAAAAGTTGATCATATGGAATGTCCAGGCCACATTGGCCACACCCAGATGTGCCAAACATGCGAGATATCAGGGTTTCGTCAGAAAAAAAGAGATGAACTCACTCCTTCATGTTACATGAGTCATGTAGGATAGCTACAGTTGTGCAAAGACCCAATGTGAAATTTCTATCAACATGCTTGATTTCCTTGCTGAAGCTCCGTCGCCTGAAGCCTCTGGGACTGTCTCTACTGCGATGTCCTACTGGGTTCGAATCCAGTGGTGGCTTGTAGATTTAGTTCCCGCCCCTTCGTAGTGTGTGGTCGATCCACCTCCGCTTACGTTCTCGAATTTCTGTTGTTATCGGCTTCTGATGAGTGATGACATTAACGAGGCCACCAGGCACGAATTATATACCGCAGGTAACGGTCGATGAAAACACTTGCTGCTATTGTATGTTCTACATTGATACAGTCAGTATCAATTGCATTATGATTGATTTAATGAACAGCAGCAGGAGTAGTGCAAGGTTTAGGTTGTTCGTTCGAGCTGAAGTTCATTCAACACTTTCTGGATCGGAGTGGAATCCTAATGAATTATTCATCGTTCTGCCGTTTTCAAGTGGACGATTCGCTTCAGGAGAAGACACCGTGTGCAAACGATGCCATGCATCCTGATTTTCGTACACGAAAAAAGTTCGACATTTGTTTATTTTGATACCGTAAGGTTCTGGAACAAGTTTGTTAGAATCCAGTCGAGTATTAGTACAAGACACTGAAGAAGTCTGCACATTGTAGACGAAATACGCGTATCTGTCAAGGATAAGCAAATAAAGTAGGGGAATTAAATGGAAAATACTAATCCTTCTCTCTCTCATTATAAGTTTGTTAGCTCAAAAAATAGTTTATTTTTGGAACTATTGTTTGAGGTAACAAATTTGTTACAGTTTTATTACGATATCAAAATAAACAACTTTTTTTCGTGTACAAAAATCAGGATAAATGGCGCATCAAAAGCAACTGCTTCCTTTTCTTTTTCACCGTCATTAGCTCGTTACCTCGCCGCTCAATGGTTCAACAGTTTGCAACCCCCCCCCCCCCCCCCCCCGCGTCCTCCTCGCTCATATGTTTTACTCCTGTTGCTTTCAAATGAACCCCATTTTTCAAAAATCTGTCTCAAAATAATTTTTTGAGAGCAAGTTGGAATCTGAATCAAATAGATCCGTTAATGCACTATGTGTAACTTTTTCTTAATGCATTAGGAAGGTTAATCTGTCACCAGTTGAAGCACAACAGAGAGAACAATTCTCGACCAACAATAGAAAAGAGCACATCAGCTTTTGTAACCAAATCTTGTAATGCCCTTTTCTCACGAATCGGAGACCGACTATGCAAACCAAAAATATTATCCGGTAGGATAGGGGAGGTAGTGGTCGAGAATTGTAATCGCTTTGTCGCGCACATCGCGTGTCAATCTTGTTGTACTTTTGTTATCGTTAACTAATGTATGACAGAGACGAACCAGCCAATGGCTGAAGGTCTCTTTAATACTGTAACCTAACATTAAGTTATGTTTTAATCTGTTATTTGTTTACACTGCGAGTTTCAATCATTCGCATCATGTGTTCCGGCACCTCACTTGTAGGTCTTAAAAAAATGTTACCAATGCAAACATTAGTTCGCGTTCTCTAGGAATGCGATGTGATTATTGGAAAGATCTCATCAACATTGAGATATGACAACATTATTAGGGTGTGTTATCATTACTTAGGAACCGTGCCAAGTAGTGGAACGACTCCTACTTCTGCTAGTACAATTAGTTTTTAGATTCAACCCTTGCACATAAGGATTATATTTCTGTATGAAAACTACAAATGCTTATGTCATTGAGTCAGTGCCATCTCTTAATCAGATGCAGTTTTAAAAGCACCTATATATGTATTAATCTAACAGAAGTTACAGAACACAAATTTGAAAAAAAAAAATTGGTAAAAGATATGATGAGAACACCGTTGAAGTTGTTTCTAATACGCATCACAAATCACAATTTTTTAGGAAGCAAGAAATAATAAAATAGAATGGTAAATTGCTGTGCTCGATTGCCAAAAGGGGCGTAACATTGATTCTCGAGTAACCCTATAAAATCCTGTTCATGTTCACTTAGTTCAATTTCGAATCACGACCACTTTTAACTAAATGATACCTAAATTATCACAAATTGAATCACATTCGTTCCCGTCGAAGTTGTGTCAAACGTTACAACGTGCTGGCGCTTGAATAAACTTCAACGGTATTCTATATATTGATGATAGTGGGTGCATGCAGAAAAAAGAAAACATAAAGAATTTCGGATACAATCAAAACTATAAAATAAATTTAAATGTGCTTTCGTATATTCGCGAGGGAACGAAACTAATAATACGACATGGTACGGTCTGCTTATTACTAATAAACACAAAATTCGTAAAGATATTAAATAATAAGTACCGAAGTATCATCGCTAAAATAAATACAAAATAGAAATAATAATCGTACTTAGGAACATCTAGAAAAGGGGTTGTATAAAAAATGTAAAATGAGATTACTGTTTTGCTCACCAAATGTATTAAATAACGGTGATTAGTAGAAAGTGTCCATAATAAGACGCATACTTGATTAAGTCTTTCCAGAAGTATAAGAATGTTAGCGGTGACCGAAGAAGCTACAGCATGGGTAGGGGATTTAATAAATTCTACCAAAAGCTCACTTCGCTGTTGAGATTCACAGTAATATAGATTCAAAAAAATAACATTTGAATGGAGTCTAACACGAAGAACGTGATTACTAGTCGCCATTGGATATTTGTTTTCAATGAGCTTGTACAGTTTTCCTTCTTGCTGCTGGTGTTTCTGACTATTTTTAGTTGAATTGTGACACTCGTTCAGTGAGATTACAATGCAGATTGATACGATTACTACACACACGACAAAAAATAGTAATTGCGGTTGATGTTGCTGTTGTAGCTTATCCTTATGCGAACAACCATTGATAATTGTAGCTATTGTATTGGCTATGAACAGCATCAGCAGCAGGATCCATTTTAGTTACGGACAAATTGGTTTCTTGGGCTTTTTGAGCTCCGTCTCTTCATCGCCTCCGCGACGTGATACCTCGGTGTAACGTTCACCTTTTAGCGAGACGATTTTATTGTCTCGATAACGAATCAGCTTTTTCGGTTCAACCTTCGGTGCAACCGGTTTGTACTCACGGTGATCTTCTTTGTCAACGTACGAATATCTAAAAGGAAGGGATAAAAAAATAAATAAAATGAAGCCATTACATTTAGTTTGCACTTAAACCCTTTGTATCCCATATTTCGTTTCGATAGTCCCTGTCCGAAGGGTCGACATAAATTCTCTATTTGATTGAAGATATTAGATTTTAGGGGAATTGCAATTGTTAAACTATACCTACTTATTAATAAACAAATCTTTAACAAATATCTTCACTGCATTCTTAATGGAGTCCTTGGGCGTTTTTTAGGTTGTTTCTCAGGGCTGTTCAGGGCTTTAATTTATAAATAATTTTAGCGTTTTCAGGCATTTTCAAGGCCATCGCGACATTTCAAAGATCGCCTGAAAATTCTAAACCATTTTTAATTCGTTTGGCCAATTTCTGGCCTTTTTAGCACCATTTTGAAGTTTCCAAGATTATTACGAGGGTGGTGGTTTCGTTTTCAGGATTATTAAACCAGTGGGCAAGCCATTTTAGATTTTAAGGCCATTTTGGCGTGTTTCTGGGAATTGGGCTAATTTAGCGATTGTGAGGGCATTATTGCGCATTTGACATCAAACTGGATTAATGAGCGCGTTTGCCCCGTAACGTGGGTAGATCACCTTTTCGTGGTACGTTACGGGATGTAAGATCTACCACCGATTCCTAGTCCTAACTACTTCAAACTAGGGGCACAGGATTTTTCAGTAATCCAAGAAACACATCTTAGTCCTTGTTACTTTTTATGCCTTGTTGATAGTCACAAGACTCGGCTTTGTCTACCGATGATGATCTTGAAACAAGGAAAACAATGAGTTAGTTGTCTTCATCTATGTGATTCCTAATCTTCTATTCGTTGTTCCCTAGTTTGAGGTGGTTAAGACTAGGGTTCTGATGCATGGTCATTATCGGTGTCATACCTTAATTTTGTTGCTAAAGAATCCAATTTTGACTGACAAAGGGGCGCGCCTTTGGAGGGTGTTTCAACACTCCGAAGGGTATAAATAGCGGATCCTTGCGATAAATGTAAGAGTGGCAACTGTAAAAAAAATCGAATAGGGGTTTTGATCTAATTTCCGTCCTACTAAGCACAACCTGCGCTTTACCTCTCTTTTCTGAACGAGTTTGAACGAAAAATAAAATATTTTTGTCAAAGATGATTTCTAAATTTTTTACCTTTCCATACGTACCGTTGGATTTGATAAAGAGTCACAAATTGTAGAGATATTGTTTAACATGTAATACTGCTTCTTGATTCTAAATTCGTTCTACGAGTTTCAATTCCGTCCTAACGCATTGAAACGCCATTAGATTTCCTTCGTCCTACGAATAAACGTAGAAAAAGGGGATTCGCTAGGAGCGCTTCTTTTGTTTTGAGAACAATGAGCGTAAATATTTATATAATGCGCTCTAACAGGGTTTACGTTGTAGCTAATGAACTAACGCATCGGAACAAACCTATTATTGATTTGTGCATGCTGAGATCATTGATATTATTGATCTTTTCTGATCGATAGAACGGAAATGGGCGATTACGACGAAGTAGTGCTCTACCCTACTTCATAATTTCTCAATAGTGATGGAGTAATACGAAATGTACTAAACTAAAGACACGGGATATACTACAATAGATCAATTTACTGGTCGCAGTAGTGTTAGGTCCCGAAAAGAGGAAAAAAAATGAGCGCGTTTTCACTTATTAAAAGTGTGATAAAAATGCGAGTGTCCGTCTAATCATCTTGGTGCCTTCGGTGCACTTATTACCTTGTGTTGCAAGCAATAAGTGCTCCGTAGACACGAAAACGATTTCACGAAAACGTGCACTTTTAGCACACTTTTTGAATTTTTGGGGCAGTCCAATTTCAGATGCAATCAGCAATACCAATTCCAGCCTTTTCAGGCCATTTTAACGTTGCAAATTCGAATTAATTTTAATGCTTCGATGACATTTGGATGACTTTTTTTGATGTTTTTAAATCACATTCGCAAATTTAAAGCCATTTTTGGACTATAATTTCGTTGGAACGCAATTTTGGCGTTTTTATGCCATTTCAATGCGTTTCTGCTTTTGGATTATGGGGAATAAGGCTTTTTCGCGTTTAAAAGCCATTTTTGAATTTTTAAGGAACATTTTGGCCTTACAACAGCGCTGCCGAACGGGTGTTGCACCACAACAATACGTATGGGTATGTCACAATAGAAGCACACCACAGTGGAAATCCCGAGCCATAGTTCAAACACTTATTCCAAATCAAAATGAAGCATATTTAAGATTAGTTACAATACCATTTACAAAAATGATGTTTAATATTGTTCCCTGAGTAATACTTCAATAAAAACAACAATGAAAGCTTGTCACGCAAATAGAAGGAGCACCGTTGGATACTTTCTGAAATATTTCAATAGCATAATTCCCTTGCAAACCAAAATAAATCTATCTGCGTAAAAATAAATAAAATAAGAGTGATTTACGGCAAAACCCACCAGTATCGCACCCAACGTCAGTGCCTATACGTAAGCGTACTACGACGCGGCTCTAAAGCAAAAGAGTAACAAGTGTGATACTATCACTGCTAGACTAGATCTTTGGTTTTCTCATGCAGTGGTTCATCAGAGAGGGGAAGCTTAGTAATCCCCATCGCCTGCCCATGGCGTCATTCTATCGCGGTATGAGCCAGCAACGTAGGCCATAAACCTACCGTCTCCAACACTCCACTATAAAGCATGAGATTAAGCCCGCCCACCAGCATCAAGGTGCAAAAACTAGCCAAGGGGGGGGGGGGGAATTCTTGTTTTAAAAAATCTAAGGCCTTACCTTACTTAAATATTTAACAAATTTAAAAAAAAAACGCAGTCTTATGCTCTTAACAAATCTCAAAGCTTCAGATTTTTTTAAGATTTCTGTTAGTTCAGGCTACGGAATGTTCAAACATTTTCTTGTTCCGAGCTCAATGCGTGTAACAACCAAATTTTTGTATGACAGTGGCAAATGTTGTTTAGATTTTTGATAAAAGGCCATTATTGTTGACACATTTATAATTTTTTGAAATTTAGTGAAAACTTAACGCTTATATATGTTTTACAGGCTCATTATGATACGGGTCAAAATTAAAAGAAAAAAAAAGTTGTCACGGCATACTGCGTCAAATTTTTTATAACAGTTTTTTTAATTTCTCTCCCTAAAATTTTTTAGGTACATTATGACATTTAATCATCAAAAGTGGGTATCAACCATAATGCTATTTTCAATCTAATTAAACAGAAAGATGAAAAATTATATGGGAAAAACTTTATCCAAGTTTAACCGGTTATTAAGTTATTCGTGATTTACTGTGGAATAAAAATTTACATTTTTGCATGTTTTCTTATATATAGCAAATCCACGCCATCCAACGAGTCGATCAAACTTTACCTTCTCCGAATTCCATGAAACTTTGCCTATTTGTACGCTAGAGACAATAGACCAAGTATGTGCTGGAGTTCGACCATTTTAACTCGCACCTAATTTTTCAAAATGGCGGATGTGATGTTTTTCAATAAATTTTGGCAATTTGCCATTTCAGAAAAAATACACACATTTTAGTAAAAAAAATTAAACATTTCCCAGAGTTGCCATCATACAAGAGTTTGTTTGTTACACCCTTAGCTATCATTGGAGGGTGATCCCCCTGGTTTTCTGACAAAGTGCAATTTTGGGACACCCTACTACCCATGTATGAGCGATATAAGGTGGGCATGTTCATGAAGGCCACCACCGAAAAGAACGCAATATCCGTTGTACTTACCTTGAAATAATTCTATTCTTCAACTCAGTCTCGTCGATTTGCGGAAGTGACTTGTTAGCCTGCAAATTGTTTGGATTTCCTTTCAGGCTTTGCCCGGCTTCTTGACGATGAAGCAGTATTTGTGTTGCACGATCAATGTCGCCATTAGCAATGAGAATGCAATGCTTGACCTTGAATTAGAAGCAGTAAAAATTAAAATATTTCTTTCTTCTATAATAAGTTGTGCATGTACCTCAATGAGCGAACTTTCCGGAAACATTTCTTGCAAAACCTCACACTCTTCACTGAAGAGATCACAGTTTGAGCTATCCGTAGAACCAGCATCGCTGGTTTCAGAAAGATGCTGCACTCGTTTGGGTTGGCAACCACCTCCATTGGCGGTTTGTTCGCTTTCGGAAATCGAAGATTGACGGCCTCGAAGTTTCTCTTCCGGTAAAATATCGGCCAAGCTTAGAGAACTTAAAAGAGAGAGTAAAAATTAGAGCAGCTAAGCTGATACGATTCAGAGTCAGTCACATCCACGGCAATTTTTGGACTCTGTATTGTATCACCCTAATACCCCGTACAGACTATGGCTAATATCATGTAATATAGGTTGTCTTGCAATGAGCACTCATACATCTAGTTTTCACTGGAAATCCTATATAATGCTGTAATGTGAACGAGGTATAATAGTACGTTAAGACTATAAGTGATAAAACCAAATATATTACATTAACAATATGATCCACTCTCAGTGCAGCTGGCGAACCAAATTTTTAGCGATGAAAGCACCTCTGTGACCAAAAAGGCTACCAATGTATTTGTTTATCGTCACGAGAGGTAAACCAAATGAAAATTTGTTTAATATTTCAAATGAATGTATTTCAGCATATTATTTTATTTGATGACAACAGTGACATGTCAGACAAATGTAATTAATGAAAATAATGTGACTCTTACTTTTGTAATAAGTGCTATATTCGCACCCCTCGACTGTAATTGAATGATTGTTGCTGACCTTTTTCAACGCTAGCTGGTGCATGAACGAAATTTTGCGGGTCACCATTGCAATATTTGGAAAAGGCATGAATGGATCATATTGTTAATATGATATATTGATATCACGTAATATATATATAGACTTTCTTGCAATGAGCACTCAAACGTCAAATGTTAACCGGAAATCATATGTATGACTTTTGATATCAAGATAGCCTATATTACGTGATATCAGCTACACTTGCATGGCAATCTATGAACATGAGCATTATTTGTATAATAAATTATGAGCAAATCCAAAAACTATACAAGAGTGACCATGGATGTGCTCATAATTTATTATACAAATAATGCTCATGCTCATAGTTGGTCATACAAGTGTATCCGCGGCAATAGTCTGAACGTGGTACAAAACGCTGGCAAGACTGGGGAGTTATCACATGGTATAAGGCTATTTAAATTTTTCTTGTTGATAATTATTATAACATGTTATAATACACTGTAGTCTGAACGTGGTATGGTATGGTACTGAGATGTGGATAATGGAATCATACTTTAATGATAAGCTTTGAGCATCATTACTGCTTGGTTTGCTTTGTTTTTCGGAGAGTTGACTTTCAAGTTGAAATATCCAGGAGCAAACCGTGGCTGGCTCGATGTTTACAAAGTCATTGAAATAAGCTGTCATCATTTCGATGAAACCTGAAATAAGTTGGGTAAGCGTTAAAAAATGGCTGTTTATGCAACAAGTTGCAAAAATAATATTTTTACAGCACGATACGAGTCGTACTTTATATTTCGAGCTAATCGAATTTTGCGACGAGTTGCATACAACATTTTTGCACTCAAAAGAATGTCGAAAAGTAGAACTTTTCGGCACTGGGTGCTGAAAAGTAGTACTATTCGACACTGTTATTTTAGCTAGAAAATGTAGGCTATTATGATATTCGAAAGAGTTTCGAAAAGTAGCACTTTTCTGTACTGAGTGTAAAAACATATTTTTTACTGTACTTGTTTTTTTTTCTATTCATTTATTGCAACATTTTTTCGCGTGCTTTACGTCTCAGGGCAGGAAACCAGAAGCCGCCATCATAAAATTCTAAAATGGACATCGATGTTCAAACTGCCCTCCCCTTTGCTAATTTTTGCACCTTGCTGTTGGTAGGCGGGCTTAATTTCATGCTTTATAGTGGAGTGTTGGAGACGGTAGGTTTATGGCCGGCGTTGCTGGCTCATGCCGCGATAGAATGGCGTCATGGGCAGGCAATGGAGACTACTAAGCTTCCCCTCTCTGATAAACCATTGAGAGAACCAAAGATCTGGTCTAGCAGTCACACTTCTATCACACTTCTTACTCCTTTAATTGAGAGCCGCGTCGTAGTACGCTTACGTATAGGCACTGACGTTGGGTGTGATACTGGCGGGTTTTGCCGTAAATCACTCTTATTTTATTTATTTCTACGCAGATAGATTTATTTGGGTTTGCAAGGGAATTATACTATTGAAATATTTCAGAAAGTGCCCAACGGTGCTCCTTCTATTTGCGTGACAAGCTTTCATTGTTGTTTTCATTGAAGTATTACTCAGGAAACAATGTTAAACATCATTTTTGTAAATGGTATTGTAACTAATCTTATATGTGCTTCATTTTGATTTGGGATAAGTGTTTGAACTATGGCTCGGGATTTCCACTGTGGCGTGCTTCTATTGTGACATACCCATATTTTTTGTGGTGCGACATAGTGGAAGCGTGTGAACATAGTTGGAGCATATACCCTATATAATTTAAAAATCAGCTAGGAAACTAACTTCCAAATGAAGCATTTTAGTCACATGAAGGTGTTACCTGTGTCGAACTAAGATATAAAAAATATGTATAGGCTTAAATCAAAGGTACTTGAAACACGTTTAATTTTAGATTACAAGCACAAATGCAGGTACTTAATAAAGCATGGGTTATGATTGATTAGGTGAATTAGAGCTTTTAATAATTTATTAAATTAGACTAATGAGATATCATAATCATCAAATGAACTTAAATAAGAAACTTCAGGGAGACAACCGCTCAGGGAGACAACTAACCTTTAAAGTTGTAGAATAAATCTTCTTATTTAGTCTTGAACTTTAAAAAGAAAACGCAGGCAGCATTAAGCAGATTAACAAGGAGAGGAATAGTTTAGGAAATAAGTAAAAGTAGAAGTATGTGACAATTAATAGCTTTTAAACTTTTGGAGGTATTGTATTCCCCTGAGTTTGTTGTACTCGATTACTATATTATTCTCTCAATACGCGAAATCTCTTATATATATGCGGTTAAAGCATTTGAGTTAACTTATTTCTTAGTGTTCAAGTACTTACATTTTTAAACAGCAGTCAATTTTAATCTATGAACTAAACCATACGTAAAATCGATCTTTCCTTATGTGGTATTGATGCATGTTTAACTTTTCGCGGCTGTCGGAATCAACGCGCCTACGTCTACGGAGCTTACGCAAAAGTGATTCGCAATGCGGTAGAGCTCACCAAAAGTTTTTTTTTTGAGCTTCTGTAGTATAGAATTTGTTCGGTACGGTCGCGAAATCTTGAAAAGATTGATACGTGCGGTAAAATAACAAAATTGAAACAAAGCTCAACAGTAAAATAAGTAGAATATTTAGGGAGGAAACCAAAATTAATCAACTTGCCAACATAGGCTATCACATTTATTTTGGTGGCACTCTTTAAGTGATAATAAGCTGTTTTTTTTCTACGGTTGTTTCGCGTGCCGTTCACAATTTGCGCGATTTTCGACTCGAGGTCGTTCCTTAAGCGGTGTTGGTACAGGTTAAACCTTTGCCGACTGTCGGATTGAACGCGTCTACGTCTACGGAGCTTACGCAGAAGTGATACGCAATTCGGTAGAGCTTGTCAAACACTTTTGAGCTTATTAAGTATAGAATTTGTTCGGTGCGGTCGCGAAATCTTGAAATGATTGATACGTAGTAAATAAGTAGATATCTAGGGAGGAAACCAAAATTAATCAACTTGCCTAGGCATAGGCTATCACATTTATTTAGGTGGCACTCTTTAAATGATAATAAGCCTTTTTTCTCGCTTCGGTTGTTTCGGAATTCGCGCGGTTTTCGTAACTTACATAATTTAGATATTTCGTTCGAAACGGATTTACTTATTCAATCGGTTTACTACGCGGATGTATCTACGCGCACACGTCACAGCATTTTTTCTATAACTATCTTGAAACAATACATACGGAATCTAGTGTTCAAGCGGCCAACATAGGCTAGTCCTTCTGCTGTATTATCAAAGATAGAAGCAAAATTTATTCAAATGAGTCAAGTCTTGAAAACTAAGCTGTCACGCAGCTCCAGCTTGACAAAAAAAAAAATGGACGTCGATGTTCAAACTTAAGTCGAATATTTTTTTGCACAGAAGTTGAATCGATTAGTTGTTCTGCCCAATGTTATGAGCAATGCGTGAAATAATGATAAGCAAAAGAATATTTGCTTTCCGCTTCCATAAATTTTCCCACACTATCTTTGAACTTGAATAAATCCTCCTATTAATCCAAATCGCTACCAAATTCGTTAAATTTTGGCACAGTTGACCTCGTTACAAATCGAAAAAGCAGTGGAGAGCAGAAGGTTTTGATATTTCACCTCGTCTCAACTTAATGTTCTTGAAGCACTTCATTGCTTTCTATGTCCACCAATTTTTGAGGCAAGACTATCGATTCTGAGGGCCAGACATGTTTTTTATTTATATTTTTTAAACAGCGAAACATATGCTAGACTTTTAAAACAAATCAAATAAAACCCTAGACGAAAAACATTTCGATCCCAGGCATAACAAAAATTAAGATGATGTCTTACGAAATTTTTCAAGGCCGTGAAACTTTACTGCCGCTAGAAGCATGTGCAGTGTTGAGAAAATATTAAAAAAAAAAGAAATCTCATCAATGCCCAAGATCACGCTTGATTTTCGTAACCAAAAATCAACAAGCAAGCTGCTGCGGATGATATTACAAGATGTGATATCGCAGATACGAATATCAAGCTGACCAAACTCACCAGCTACAATTCTAACCAATCCGTGGTGAGGAGTTTCATGAAACTACCTAAAGAGTAAAGAGAAATAGCAAACTATACTTTCACTTTCTAAGAAAACGAAGGGCAATCGAGTCAACTCTCAGCTTCATGTTTGTTGTGAACAGAGCTCTAAATTTTCGAAGCTCTAAAATTAACTTGAGTTTTGTTTATTTCTTGCAACGTGTTAAACGTGTTCAACGTATCATTTCTATAACGCCAAGCTAGAGTATCAGCACGAAACGAAAATGAAAAAGAAGCACTATTAGATCGAAATGCTGACTGTGGATTTTCTCGTTGATTTGCTCATTGCATTGCTTTAAATGAAAGTAACGTCGATTATAGAGTTGAAATGAAACCTCATTATGGCTTTCAATCCCTTTCACCGATACTCTATCACCGCTATTTCAATTTGTTTAATATGCGTTATGTCCTGTTTTCGTAACTTTTTATTAGATAAATATGTGGATGAAAGATAAATTAAACATGTTACGTGAATTCTTCGAGTATTGTTACGTGAGAAATGCTTTAAATATATATTTTAATTTTCCGTGATAAACACACTTAGATTTTCTCGGCAAGTTTTTCACTGAGATCCAGCCAAATAAAATGCCGAGCTGCTCGATGGTGCCCATCTCGGCAAAAAAATCGTAGCGTAAGTCATGCAACCTCCGTTGATGTGTTTCATGAAAGACGAAACTATCAAAATCAAGCGCTCTTGCACTCATCCGCTTCACCGAAGCTTGAAAAAAAAATACCAATGAAGCGACGCGAGAAATTTCCGATTGAAAATTCCTACCTGTTCGACTTCAACAGAAAAAGAAAACTAGCAGTCTTTTCGTCGCATAGATTTTGTCGATTAGAGCTGATATTGTGCAGGGCCTTGTGAATAGTCTCGCAATATCAAAGGAGCTTTTAAAATCAATATCAAGCATGATATTTTGTTCCAATATCACGCGTAATATTGAGAGCGGAAAAATATCATTTGATTGATGATTTTGCCAACACTGCCCATGTGCATATGAAACTCCATAGAACATAGGACAATTTTGCGTCCCCGACAGTTTAGCAAAAATTAGACTATGGGTCTTAAAAAATCAAATCCGAGATCTCGGAACCGTCCTCGATTTCAAAAAGTTTCACTATCCAGTGACTTGGACAAATTAAAAAACTCTGGTGATTTAATTTCACTACTTCAATCGATTATCCTTGATAGATATATCGTTTGCAATTTATAGTATGATTATTCACATTGGTATCAAAAGTGCAATTTTTGAGATTCTTACTATCTAATGTGGCCAGTGATTTATTATCTGCTATTATCTGCTCCTCCTAGGTTATGATTAAGTAATATTTGGCTTTTTTTAAATACTGTACTTTTTGGCACCAGTGAGTGGTAATTTGTACACAGATGGTAATTAAGATGTTTAAGACGAGGTTTAGGATCACATATAAAAAACTCGCAACAATATTTTTTCCCAGTCTCATGCCTAGAAATATTTCGAGATCCTAGACTGATAGCCAATTTTCAAGATTCTGGAACATGAAATGTTTCAACATTCAATACTTTCAAAGTACTGCATTTTTCAACGTTGCTAAATTTAAAACAGATTACAGTACCCCTCGCTAATCACTAATCCCCGCTTATGGAGGTTTTTTACATTGTTAGTTTGGTAACATTGATTTGTATGGATTTGACAGTCGGATTATCGGATCACCTTCGCTAATCCGGCCGCATATTTGTCGGATTAGCGAGTGGATACTGTATGTGTATTTTGGATTGTGGCCAGGGGTTGGTACGGCTTTTGTTAAACTTGATCGCGATCGAACATGCAGGCTTGGGACTTCACCGATTAGATTGTAAAGTGTTTTTGAGTGCTTACGGGTCCTCCCTAACACGATGAGAGTAACTCAAAATTGTATCGAGTTCAACTCACAATTGCAAAAGATGGGGTTGCTCAGTAGAGTTGAATCGGCTCGAATATTGGGGGAATCGATGAAAAAGGTTTTCATCGGTTTTCCTGATATTCAGGCTGATTTTTGATGAGGGTCGGGGAAACTTTGCTCATCAACTGAGTGTCACCACTTTTTGCAGATTTGAGTCGAGTTTGACTCGATTTTGAGTTACTCTCATCGGTCGTCGGGTTTGCTTTCGATGAGGTTTTCGACCAGCACTTCACCTGTCATTTTTTTATGTCGAGTTTAGACGAGACAAGTGAGTTGAATTTAACCGAAGACAACAAATCAAGAAGACTAGCAACTCTTCCATTTTCTCATACGAACGCTATGAGACAGGTACAATAGCGTCATCTGCCGCTCAAAGGTAAATGCTTCGAACGAATTTTTAGCAAAGATTACATCCTCAGAAGAAGGGTTTGTGTATTTGCTCATTTTTCTATGCGTTGCTTCCACCTTCACTCAAGCGCAGCGCCATTGTGTCTGTCGCTTGGATTCTGGCAAAGTTGCCAGTCTTCTTGATTTGTTGTCTTCGATTTAACTCACCCCCATCTGGTAGTCGGTGATCAATTGACTTGACGTGCAATGAGCAAGTTCGATATCGACCAGCTTTCTCGAAGTTCATTACGCAGTTCAAATGAGTTGAACGCTGAATTTAATCATTTAAATTGGGCTGTAGAGCCTTGGTCAGGACGTGTCGATGGTTGTGATCCGGAAGAGTGGTACATGGTCGCTGCGGTCTGGCGAATTGTGAAGGAGAAATAATACGTTTTAATACGCAATAGAGTTCATTTATTTTGCGTGATAGTCGTCGTCAACACTTCGTTCGCTAGTGAGATGGAACTCGGTTAAAACAGTGGAAAAAAAAAATGATTTCTCAGTCAAATACAACGAAACATAATTCCATTACAATAGTTTCATGTCGCCGGGCATAAACAATCGTCGTTGGTACTGTAAGATAATGTAAGGGGCTCGTTTGTCTGGTCCAACTGTTACTGCTTACTGAGCAAAAGATCGTGGGTTTTATCACAGGCCTCTTTATATTACTGAGATGATATGGTCGCATCATTCGCTCATCAAAAGATCGCAATTTGTTATTCGTATGAATTTAAAAAAGAAACAAAAAAGGAAAAATTAACTACGATCGAAGGTGAATCCTGATCCAACGAACCCAACCTATTAACAAAATCTCCTCTCCTGTGACCTTTGTGGGGACGCAGAGGTAAACACAGCCCCCAAAACGACACAGCTCACTCTAATCTTCATTCCCACTCCCACCTGATTGCATGGAAGTAGCCAGCGCCGTTATTGGTCTTTAAAATATAGAGTCACTGATACTTGTACATGAGAATGAACTGTCACTCCCACTTCATTAAGTTGATTAATTGTGCAATATCACTGATTCTGATCAATCAACCAGTAGCAACCATTGATACGTGCAGTCAGCCTAAGCTTAGCAGTTATCAATGTGTTTTGTATCGGCTTATTGTTTTGAGGAAAATTTTGAATGTTTAATGTTTAAGCTATTGTTTTATGATGTTCTATAAATCGCCTGAAAAGGCTACTACTGTTAAATCTTTATATATCGAAATAAACCTATATATATATATATATATATATGCATATAATAAACAATAATGATGTAGGTAGGTGTTTTGACAGTTTCATGATCACAATTATATTATATTTGGCTTGGTAAAATTCACAATGAACCTGATCTGTTTAAAATGACCCGATTATTTTAAACCTACCAGGCATCTAGTCAAATATCCAAATTTGACGATCATTACTTGCGAATGCAACATTCAATGCGCTATCATAATTACCAACACCTACATTATATTATATTTGGCTTGGTAAAATTCACAATGAACCTGATCTGTTTAAAATGACCCGATTATTTTAAACCTACCAGGCATCTAGTCAAATATCCAAATTTGACGATCATTACTTGCGAATGCAACATTCAATGCGCTATCATAATTACCAACAGCCTATTATCTATACTTACCTTCAACATCGAAGCACGGATCCTGGGAAGCTTCCTCTATTATTGAGATAACATATGACAATACTATGTCGTCAACGATGCTGAGATCGGCACCCGGAATATGAGTATTTATAAATTGAAACAGACTGTTTTTCACCAAATCGTGCTGTTGGGCGATGTTTGTCATCTGGGAATGAAAAGTATTCGCTATGGATGAGGATGATGGAAATATCGATTTTTCCTAGTGCTGTTTTATGCAACATGTCAAATGTTTTAAGATTTGGACTTTTATAGTCAATGTTGAAGCAAAATTTGTATGATTATTGTGTTTTTTAATGACTGTAAATTTACTTGAAAATAGTAGAATAAGAAGACTAAGGTTGTGCATTATTTTACTTACTTTTGATGATATTTTCGTTCGTTTGAAGAAGTCTGCTCCGGGGAATGTTGAAAATAATATTTTTTTTATCAACGAGTATTCTAAATAAAATAGTGTTGTAACAATTTGAAACTGAAAGAAAGTCACTACTGGACCGTTATCACTTACAATAAACACAGGGAACGGGTTTCACGCACTGAAGAGAATTTTTGCACGGTAAGACGAACTAACCTCAGTACATCAAGTAATAAGTAAAGCTGTGTACGGCAGATTGAGATAGATACTCCCAAACAAAAGCCGATTTTTTGTATTACAGTTCTGGTCGGTAACACAGCAGATGTCAACGGAGACGCTATTGGCGTTGACGGCGACTCTGTAGCTCTTTACTCCTATGAGAAAATCCATAAGCAAACGTCAGACTGTGCGTGAAACATGGCGGACTTTGTACTATACTTTCACTCCACCGAAAAATCCCATAAGAAACTGTCTATATTTGCTGAAAGAGCAAATTTTTCGACGGTGCCGTCAACGCCAATTCGAATGCATTTATATGCGCACATTCAAGTTATAAATGAAACCCTATAGGTAAGCACGACTCCTTGCATGCGCGTGTTATTTTATGAAGCAGGCCTTACACTACTAGGTACTGCAGCGTGACGTCACGAATGAACTCAGTGTTAATCAGCTGAACCTTTTTGACAGTTCAGTGGTACTGTTTACAAGCAAGGGGGAGGAGGTGGCTGTCAAATACGAACAATCGTCGCCTACCTCGCATAACTGGTTCCAAACGTAAACAAGCCATAAGAAACCTACAGCGTTTGTTTACGTTTGGAACCACCCTAATAAAAATGTTATGGTTAATTTGCTTAACGACGTGTTCGGGGTATCATCCAAACCATTAGTGGAATAGTTCAACCATTTGGGTTATCGTTCATTTATGGTATTTTTTTATTAGGGCACTTTCATACAAGAATGATCAGTAGGCTGATTTGACAGCACGCCCGCATAAACGCGAACCATAAATTGACCTTACCTAAAATGGTTAAAAATTGTTTATAATCCCTGCTAAACTTTAACTGAAATGGTTATGGAACTTTACATGAACGTTTAATGATAAAGTTTCAACCTTATGTATTATCGTTTCAGTAGAAAACCGGAAAATCCCACACGCGCCAATTGAATTTACTCTCGTTCTGTACGTTAAACCACAAACGAAGTGACAGACGACTAACTGGCGAAGAAATCCATTTAAATAATGTGGTTCACTGTAATAGAATTTTCTTGGAAGCTTGTGCCATCATCCACCAGATGAGTTAGTTTTTTTGTTTTGATTTGAACAAAGTTGATTTTGTGTACAATAATTCTTTGACAGTGTGCAAAGAGTGCGTATCATTTTGTCATTTTTTTTATGCATTTCAGTTTAGAGTAGAGTGAAAGAAATAGAACCAAAACATTCTAGTACAATCCATTAGTAGTGTTGCCATGTGGTACAAGCCAGTAGTAGTGGTGTTGCCATGTGGTACACTGAAAAATTGCAATAGCAGGTTAGTCACCAAAGTTTTCGAGCCGCTCCGTTTGTCACTTCGTTTGTGCTTATAGTACGTTCAGACTACAGAGTTATAACAACAATCAATATGAAACTAACGATTTTAAATTGGCTCACTACTTGACTAGCCTATTGGTCCCAAGCAAACGATTAACGTACCTCATTCTAGTCAAAATTCTATTACTACGCAATGTTTGTTTTGATTCGCTATGAAAGTTTGACAGATAAAATGCGGGGTTATTGGTTTTTCCTATGTTTCGAGGGGTGAATCGATTAGCTTGGGACCGAAGAGAGTACCAGAGCTGAGCCAAAAAGTTGAGCACGTTATTCCGGGACCTTCTAGTCTAATAGCACAAACGAAGTTACAGACGACTAACTGGCGAAGAAATCCATTAAAATAATGTGGTTCACTGTAATAGAATTTTCTTGGAAGCTTTTGCCATCATCCACCAGATGGGTTAGTTTTTTTGTTTTGATTTGAACAAAGTTGATTTTGTGTACAATGATTCTTTGACAGTGTGCAAAGAGTGCGTATCATTTTGTCATTTTTTTATGCATTTCAGTTTTGAGTAGAGTGAAAGAGATAGAACCAAAACATTCTAGTACATTCGGTTAAAATGCTAGTTCAATCTAGTAGTAGCATAGAGGTAACTCTAATGGCTGTAAGCTCCAATCGGTATTATCCTCGGATTAAATCCTGATCAAGAATGTCCGGCTGCTTTGATGTCGGCATCAGAGTTATTCTACACGATGCTATGCAAACAATTCGCAGATCTTTCAAACAGGGACGGTATTAAAAGTTAATCCGAGTTATAGCTTACCGCCATAAGACTAGAAGTTCCCGAAGAAACGTACTCAACTTTTTGGCTCAGCTCTGGTACTCTCTTCGGTCCCAAACTAATCGATTCACCCCTCGAAACATAGGAAAATCCACTAACCCCTCATTTTATCTGTCAAACTTTCATAGCGAATCAAAACAAACATAGTGTAGTACTAGAATTTCGACTAGAATGGGGTACGTTAATCGGTTTGCCTGGGACCAATAGGCTAGTCAAGTAGTGAGCCAATTTTAAATCGTTAGTTTCGTATTGATTGTTGGTAGTAGTGTTGCCATGTGGTACAATCCAGTAGTAGTGGTGTTGCCATGTGGTACACTGAAAAATTGCAATAGCAGGTTAGTCACCAAAGTTTTCGAGCCGCTCCGTCTGTCACTTCGTTTGTGCTGATAGTACGTTCAGACTACAGAGTTATAACATATGTTACTCAAAAATGAATACTTACTACTTATTTTTGTAGTTGTAATTACTCATAAATGGGTAAAATTTTACTCATTTTATGGGTAGTCCCAGTTTCCCTCGAAAATGCTTTACTTTGTAGTCATTATTGGGTATTTTGCGGTTACCGTGTAGGCTCTAAACCATTGGCGTTGACGGCGACTCTGTAGCTCTTTATTCCTATGGAAAATCACGTATAAGCAAACGTCAGACTGTGCGTGAAACCGAGCGTGAAACATGGCGGCTTTTGTACTATCTCTTTACTCCACCGAAAATACCCGTAAGATACTGCCAATTTTTGCTAGAAGAGACAATTTTTCAACGGTGCCGTCAACGCCAATTAGGTTTTGCACCGTCGGGGTTAACCTCAATCTGATGACAGTTTAGTGGTACTGTTTACGTGGACTTAGCCGATTTTTTCTTGGGTGGATTTTCTCGATAATTTTTCAGACTGCAGTGAGATGTAAACCACATTTCTGCAATGTTCACGAGCAACATCCTTGCAATGCGATGTTCCTCGACAATTTTCAAGTTAAAATTCGGAAATTTTAGAATTTGTTTTTTCGAAAAAACGACTAAGTGCTTGTAAACAGTACCACTGAACTGTCAAAAAGGTTCAGCCGATTAACACTGAGTTCATTCGTGACGTCACGCTGCAGAACCTAATTGAGTTCTCCAAGCAGGATGTCACGAACACCGAGACGAACACTACACGGAGAAAAAATACTACCCAAAATTTGAGTTCTTTTTACTTAATATTGACTTCAGCCTCTCACTTGCACTCGTTATTGTTGTCAAAAAAGGAACAAGAGATTCGACCCAACGATATAGTTCAGCCCAATAAGTTACTCTTGAGTAAAATGCATATTCTCAAATTTACGTGAATTAAACTTAATTTTGGGTAGAATATACTTAAGAGTAGGTAATTTTTTTTGCTGATATTAAATGGAAACTACTATATGCGATTTACTCAAATTTGGGTTATTGGGCTGAACCCCGGAATTGAGGGAAAAGTACTTAATTTTGAGTTGTTTTTCATCTCCGTGTACACTAATAATATAATTCAGTGCCAACATTTCAAAGGGGCGTAATTGCTTTTGTAAACAATGACTTTAGCCATCAATTTCTCGCGAATGAAATCTTACCTCTTCAAAATAACAATGCTAGCTGGTAGAGGAAACATTCCTCTACCTACTGGTGTCATTATTTTTCATGAGTGAGCTTTTATTCGCGAGAAATCGATGGCTAAAGCCATTGTTTACAAATGCAATTACGCCCCTTTGAAATGTTGGCACTGAATTTTACACACACTACACACTCATTTTCTATTGCTGGAAACCAGCAAAATTTTGCTGGATTTTGCCGAGCTGGAAAGCCAGCAATCCATTCAGCAAAATAAATTTTGCTGGTTTTCCAGCAAATCTTTTTTGACAGAAGGTTGCTGGAAAACCAGCAATTTTTTTCTGAAAATTATGGTGGAAATATTGCTGATTGTTCAGCAATTGTAAACGCACGTTTTTCTCACTTTATTAAACAAAATAATGCAAAACGAATGAGAACTCATTTAAAAACTATTTTATTCAGTTCATATCTACCCTTAAGCACTAAACGTTCAAATAAATCCAAGATCATCTCTACTAGCACCGGATGATAATTTTTCCGAAAGAATCTTTTCCACCGGAATAACCTAAAATTAAACACAACCTGCTAAGAAATAATATTTCCTTCAATGTATTCCCGTCTTACCGTTATTGTTACGAACAATAGTGAACTTCTTCAATTAGAAACCAGGAATTCCTAATACAATACATTTTTGGAGAATTTTGCGGTCGTCAAACTAATGAGAAAAATCACAAGTCTTTTTGACAGTTTATGATTTGCTGGTTTCCAGCAAAAAACTGATTTACTGGGTTTTCAGTAATTAAAAAGTTGTTTGCTGTTGTTTCAGCAAAAATCGTATTGCTGGATCATTTTCAGCAAACCATTTTGCTGGAAGATGAAAACAAAATTTGGTGTGAGCGTATACTGTCATGTGCACGGTAAGAATCTAACATCCATTTATGAATAAAAGTGAACCCATTGTCAATAAAAGTGACACTACTAATTAATGAGTAATTTATTATGCCAATTAAGTAGTAACTGTTAGCTACAGCCCACACGAATTGCTGGCGAAAAAGTGACGTCATTTGACATTGGGCGACTTGAAGACTGATCGTTTTTAAATAGGTGTGTTTTTTTTTGTCGTGCGCTCAGCCATCTTGTTTGGTAAAAGTTTGTTTACTTTTACCCGAGCCGCGAGCGAAAGGAAGCAGCTAACAGTAAGTATTAAAATATTTGTTATATTTATTGCAATTATGTTTAATTTACTGATGCAACGCATCAACAAGGATGTTTAAGGCATCCGGAAATTACTACTGATATTATTTTGCGTAATTTCAGTACTTGGCACCTGATCCTCCGACAAAGGAATCATTAGCGCAATTAGTTGTACAGTTTGTGCAGTACCAGGAGACCAAACTCACTACTAGGTTGCCGGTAAGTGTTCCCTAAATTCAGGGTTAAACAGCTTGTGGTCAGTGGTAAAATTCTTACTTCTTGCGCAGATGCGATGTTTTATGGATTTTAAACCGGGTGGATCGCTTTGTCATATTCTGGCCACGATGTACAGTTACAAGGCTGAACAGCGCTGGCGGAAATTCGATTTTACGGTAAACAAGGTAAGCATGTTCCACGCCCGGTGCTAATTCCCTTTTGATCAAATGTTCCACCCTATGCTTAATGACACCATTATACAGATGCTGCTTAACATGAAGACGGCTCTAATCGAAGCTGAATACATGCGGCTACCGATCGTTTACGTTATGCCCGAAGTGGACAAGGCTACTGCTAATCGAATATCGAACATTGTAACCAATCATCAGGGTGAGATGACGATGGACGAGGAGGAGGCGACGCATATCATCTATCCGGTGGTTGATCCCCTGCTGGAGGATTATGCAAGGCCTACATTCCGCCGGGATAAGCATGTGATGATTCATTGGTATTACTTCCCGGATTCGTACGATACCTGAGTACCGAATACGTTTGATTTGCCGGAGGCCGTGCCGGATTCTCCGATGTCACCGGGTGACCGTTGGTCTGTTTCGCTTTCGTGGGTAACCGATCTGGAAGAGTACAATGAATGGATGGCA
This sequence comes from Ochlerotatus camptorhynchus, assembly GCF_037179485.1. Taxonomy (NCBI): domain Eukaryota; kingdom Metazoa; phylum Arthropoda; class Insecta; order Diptera; family Culicidae; genus Ochlerotatus; species Ochlerotatus camptorhynchus. Next base: position 177,880 of record NW_027041139.1, read on the forward strand.
AAAGAGGATTACGAAGTGGATGAAGCCGGTCGTAAAGAGGTCCACAAACTGCGACTCGGTGTTACGGATCTGATGGCCGGTGGATCGGACGATAAAGTGAAGAAAGCTAATGATGAAAGTTGTTCATCAGAAGTGCAAACGATCGCCTTCTCCGCAAGCAAAGGGTGGTAAACGGAAGAGCGGTCGGCCACCGGCCGTATTCCAAAAAAAAACCTTGTGCTGATGACGAACAATCAGAAGATCTGACAAAGGATATGGACGACTCCCAGCCGGAAACTAATCTGACTGAGGTGAAGGCTGGTTCGAGCAATTCTGCTTCAGGTCCGGCCACTCCACAGCCCAAGAGAGATCCGGAAATGATGCCTATAAAATATGCAACAATGACGGATCTGGATGACGACATTGACAGAGCTAATGCGGATCGAACGGGAGATGATAGTCAAGCTGGCAAAACCAGCGACAACAGCAACTCAGGAGTTTCCTCACAACAAGGACGACCTGGAGGATATTGTTACCGAGTAGACACGAGTAGAAAGTTAAGTTAAAGTTAAGTTAAAGTTAAGTTAAAATTAAGTTAAAGTTAAGTTAAAGTTGAGTTAAGTTAAGTTAAAGTTCAGTTAAAGTTAAGTTAAAGTTGAGTTAAAGTTAAGTTAAGGTTAAGTTAAAGTTAAGTTAAAGTTGAGTTAAAGTTGAGTTAAGTTAAGTTAAAGTTAAGTTAAAGTTAAGTTAAAGTTCAGTTAAAGTTAAGTTAAAGTTGAGTTAAAGTTAAGTTAAAGTTAAGTTAAAGTTAAGTTAAAGTTAAAGTTAAGTTTCAGTTAAGTTAAAGTTGAGTTGAAGTTGAGTTAAGTTAAGTTAAAGTTTAGTTAAAGTTAAGTTAAAGTTAAGTTAAAGTTGAGTTGAAGTTGAGTTAAGTTAAGTTAAAGTTCAGTTAAAGTTAAGTTAAAGTTAAGTTAAAGTTAAGTTAAAGTTAAGTTAAAGTTGAGTTAAGTTAAGTTAAAGTTAAGTTAAAGTTCAGTTAAAGTTAAGTTAAAGTTGAGTTAAAGTTAAGTTAAAGCTAAGTTAAAGTTAAGTTAAAGTTGAGTTAAAGTTGAGTTAAGTTAAGTTAAAGTTGAGTTAAATTAAGTTAAAATTAAGTTAAAATTTAAGTTAAAGTTAAGTTAAAGTTCGGCTAATTAAGTTAGAGTTATGTTAATTTCATGCTACAATTATTTTAAAGTAAAGTTAAAGTTAAGTTAATGTTATGTTAAATTTAAAGTTCTGTTAATAGTAAGATAAACATTTGTTAAAACAAAAGTTAAAATTTAGTTAATGTTACGTTAAAGTTAAGCTAGAGTTAAGTTAAGGTTATGTTTAAGTTAAGTTAAAGGTAAGTTACAGTTATGTTTATGTTAAGATAAAGTTAAGTTAATTTATGTTTAAGATAAAGTTAAGTTAAAGGTAAGTTAAAGTTATGTTGAAGTTAAGTTAACGTTAAGTTAAAGTTAAGTAAAATTTAAGTTAACGTTAAGTTAATGGTAAGTTTAAATTATGTTAAGGTGAAGTTTATTCAAATTTATGTATAAGTTATGTTAAAGTTAACTTTAAATTAAATTTAAATTAAATTTATGTTAAAGTTAAAGTTACGTTAAAGTTATGGTAATGTTAAGTTATAATTAATTTAAAGTTATGTTAAAGTTAAAGTTATGCTATAAATAAATTAAATTTATGTTGAATTTGTTTCAATTTAAGGTGAAGTTTTGCTAAAATTATGTTCAAGTAAATTTAAGTTAAAATTATGCTATAGGTAAGTTAAAGTTAAGTTAAGTTAAATTTAAGTTAAGTTTAGTTAACGTTATGTTAAAGTTAAAGTTGATGCTTAAAGTTAAGTTAAAGTTCAGTAAATTTTAGGATAAAGTTATGTTAAATTTAAGTTAAAATTACGTTTAGTTAAAGTTATGTTAAGTTAATGTTCGGTTTGAGTTAAAGTTATGTTAATGTTAAAGTTATGTTAAATTTAAGTTAAAATTTAAGGTTAAGTTAATGTTCGGTTAAAGTTATGTTAAAATTTAAGTTATGTTAAATTTAAGTCAAAATAAAGTTAAGGTTATGTTAAAGTTTATTTAAAGTTAAGTTAAAATTTAATTAAAGTTAAGTTAAGTTTAAGTTAAGTTTAAGTTAAATTTAAGTTAAGTTTAAGTTAAGTTTAAGTTAAGTTAAAGTTAAGTTTAAGTTAAGTTAAGTTTAGGTTATCTTAACGTTATGTTAAAGTTAAAGTTAATGCTTAAGTTAATGTTAGGATAAAGTTATGTTAAATGTAAGTTAAAATTACGTTAAGGTTTTGTTTAAGTTAAAGATATGTTAAGTTAATGTTCGGTTAAAGATAAAGTTATGTTAATGTTAAAGTTATGTTAAATTTAAAGTTAATTTTAGTTTAAAGTTATGTTAAAAATAAAGTTATGTTAAAATTTAAGTTTAAGTTAAGTTAAAGTTAAGTTAAAGTTAAGTTAAAGTTAAGTTTCAGTTAAGTTAAAATTAAGTTAAAGTTAAGTTAAAGTTGAGTTAAATTAAGTTAAAATTAAGTTAAAGTTAAGTTAAAGTTCAGTTAAAGTTAAGTTAAAGTTAAGTTAAAGTTGAGTTAAAGTTGAGTTAAAGTTAAGTTAAAGTTAAGTTAAAGTTAAGTTAAAGTTAAGTTAAAATTAAGTTAAAGTTAAGTTAAAGTTCAGTTAAAGTTAAGTTAAAGTTAAGTTAAAGTTAAGTTAAAGTTAATTTAAAGTTAAGTTAAAGTTGAGTTAAAGTTGAGTTAAAGTTAAGTTAAAGTTAAGTTAAAGTTAAGTTAAAGTTCAGTTAAAGTTAAGTTAAAGTTAAGTTAAAGTTAAGTTAAAGTTAAGTTAAGTTAGAGTTAAGTTAAAATTAAGTTAAAGTTCAGTTAAAGTTAAGTTAAAGTTAAGTTAAAGTTAAGTTAAAGTTAAGTTAAAGTTGAGTTAAAGTTAAGTTAAAGTTAAGTTAAAATTGAGTTAAAGTTAAGTTAAAGTTGTGTTAAAGTTGAGTTAAAGTTGAGTTAAGTTAAGTTAAAGTTAAGTTAAAGTTAAATTTAAGTAAAGTTAAGTTAACGTTATGTTAAAGTTAAAGTTATGTTAATGTTAAAGTTAAAGTTAAACTTAAGAAGTTAAAGTTCAGTTAATTTTAGGATAAAGTTATGTTAAATTTAAGTTAAAATTACGTTAATTTAAAGTTTAAGTTAAAGATATGTTAAGTTAATGTTCGGTTTAAGTTAAAGTTATGTTTAATTTAAGTTAAAATTTAAAGTTATGTTAAAGTTAGGTTAAAGTTATGTTAAAATTAAGTCAAAGTTAAGTAAAGGTTATGTTAAAGTTTATTTAAAGTTAAGTTAAAATTTAGTTGAAGTTAAGTTAAGTTTAAGTTAAATTATCCCGTAATTTAATAATCGTTTAATAAATGTAGAATAGTGTCTAATGAAACATTATTTCACATAATAATCAAGCGTCTATATACACCTTTATATCATCGCTGTTTAAGGAAGTAATGATGTCTAATTAACGCTGAATAATCAAAAATTTGATCGAATAAGCTCTGTTACAATTTTTGTAAGTCAAAGAAAAGCTTCTCGACATACCTTATTCAACACCAAATACTTCGATGTTGTAGTTGAATAAATTCTCCAGATTTGTGTGAACAAAGCCTGAACAGAAGTTAATATTTAAAATAGTACAAGTATTATTAAGCATGAAGTGATATAAAATAGTCAAGAAGCCGTTTCTTCAATAGGCAATTGTTTGTTGGGAAGTAAATGTTAGGTTAAAGTTATGTTAAAATTGATTTTTGGCCTCTTCGTGACCCAAATTCTAAAAATACCCATATTTATGGACTTTTGAAATTATTTTTCACTTTTTATGAAACTGGAAGCCGCCACATTTGATTTCAAAATGGCATCGGATATCGATTTTCTCTAGACGACAACCTCCAAAAACCTTCAAAAAAATCCCATATTGATTGATAATTGATAGTAATTCCCAATCTTTCTTGGATCTCGGAATTCAAAATGGCATCGTATGCCTATTTCCAATCTCTAGACGTCACCCGATCCCAAAAATACCCATTTTATAGATAATTGACAGCATTCCCAATTTTTCTTAAACCAGAAGCCGCCATCTTTAATTTCAAAAACTTATCGGATATTGATTAGCGGCAGGATTAGCGGCCTTTAGTCATTAGCCCGATTCTAAAAATACCCATATTTATGGGTCATTTATAGATGAAATTTAAATCCAAATACGCCAATCGATAGAATATTACATTACAAACCTGCTGAAATAGACATTTTTCCCATTTTTCTGTAATTAAACTTTTGAAAATGTACAAATGATAATTTTATCACTGTTTTCATGAAATAAGGCTTTTTTCCCAAACCCAGTCATCATAAACGAATACCACTTGGTTGCACATCATTCTGCTTGAACCTGAAAATATATAAATCAGCGCTGCTCTCCTGCCTCTGCTCATTACCGCTTTGGACGGCGTGGCACTAGGTTCTGCAGCAAGCAGGACCAAGTCAGGTGCCAAAGGTGGATCACGGCGTGTCCATCACAATGAGGAATGAGACTTGAAAAAACGTGCACGTAAAACCCCCTCTCCCTTAAAAACCTCTCCCCCTCCCCCTTAACATAACCCTAAAAAGACATGAACTTTGACGATCACTTTTTTCAGGGAAATAAATTTTAAACAAACCACAATTATTAGTAAAAACAGAAGTTTTTCCCATAATTTCTTCCCGCACCAAAACTTTCAATATTGAGAAAAAAAATTGCTGAAAGACATATTCGATGATATTATGTTGGTGAATCACACAACTGACAGTAAAACATATCTGGTACCTCTATACATGAAATTATATTAACATCCAAAGTCCATCCTTTTTTTTCCATATTCTGCACAAAAGAAACGTCATGCCCCACCCCCATTCATAATAAAATGACGGGAAATCCTGTCAGTTGCGGGAAGAGAAAGTATGTGTTCCGTCGAGTGGTGACGGTTCTTCCTTAACTGAGAAACATTTCATGTTCCATGCAACGCTTTTATTTCATGCAACGTGACGATCAAAACTGCGACTTACTAACACTAAAAAGGTTGTGCTATGATCCAACTCGATTTTTCTACTGCGTTTGGTGCAAGCGCTACTCGCATCTGTCAACAAACAGGGTTCGGCAACCTGATACCAATTTTTTTACACCGTAAAGCGTTGGGCACAACAGTATGTTTTGTGCAGAATATGTAAAAAGGAGGGACTTCGGATGTATTTTTTCTGGAGGACGTCGATTGTCACCTAAATGCATATATCATGCATCATAGATAGAAATAGATAGATAGGTTCTACGTCATACTGCGGTCGTGTCTAGGACACAACCCATTAATTTTTCTGCAACAGGAATCCTCCACCTTGGATTTCAAAGTAGCGTCGGATATCGATTTCCTATATCTACACGTCACCCCGATTCCAAAAATACCCATATCGATGTCAATGGTATCAACGGTATATGATAATATATCCCATATTTGATTTAAAAATGGCGTCGGATATCGATTTCCAGTTGATTGTAGATTGTAGATTGTAGTAGAGTTGGAAACTTGATCATGTAAACACTACGCATCATTGTCTGGTAGTACGTTAAAAAATGATACAACAATCGTCAAGTTCGCTGTAACGTCACCTAGTGCCTCGTCATCCACGAATTGGCGCCTATGTCAGTAGTCTAGTAACTCTTAGCGCGCTGATGGCATGGTTCCAATGCCGCATAGAGAGTTGCTACAATGATATTAGGTTAGCTAAGGTCAGTTAACTGACTGGTGGGGAACGGGAGCTTTAGCTATGACTATTATGTATGCATTTCTATAACGTTATCTAACAACAATGGTGTGTACTGTTTACAAAATCATGTTTGTAATTCTAATGTGTTGTATGGTTGAAAGCATTTGAAAAAGTTAGATTTTAATGTTTTGCACATTTGAAAACATTCGAAAACAATAAGTTCTTAGTACAATTGAAAACACCCGAAAATCATTTTGTTTTAATGTCTTGTACATTTGACAACATCAGGAAGCATCTACAGTTGAAAACACCCGAAGAACGTTAAATTTTAACGTTTTGTACGTCTAAAATCATCTAAAAAAAATAAAAATTCGATTAAAATTCTCGACGTCAGAACAACATTTGAATAGCAAAATTTTATTTCACGTTACATCTAAATAGCAATGTTTTCTAATGTTTGATGCCAGGAATATATTTTATTTCGATGCTGATGTAGACATCAAACGTTAGGCAAACGTAAATTTTTATTCGGGTTCCCCCGGGACACCCGGAATATGTCCGGATGTGGCCAAAGTGGTTCTTGTTCTGGTTCTTGTAGTGGTTTGAGTTCCATTGAACCAGAAATTGAATTCTGATGTATTTTGATGTGTCGCATGATGGGTTTGACCATAATCAGATGTTGGCCTCTTCCCCCGGGACACCCGGAATATGTCCGGATGTGGCCAAAGTGGTTCTTGGAACTAGATTTGAGTTCCATTGAACCAGAAATTGAATTCTGATGTATTTTGATGTGTCGCATGATGGGTTTCACCATAATCAGATGTTGGCCTCTTCCCCCGGGACACCCGGAATATGTCCGGATGTGGTTAAAGTGGTTCTTGGAACTAGATTTGAGTTCCATTGAACCAGAAATTGAATTCTCATGTATTTTGATGTGTCGCATGATGGGTTTCACCCTAATCAGATGTTGGCCTCATCCCCCGGGACACCCGGAATGTGTCCGGATGTGGCCAAAGTGGTTCTTGGAACTAGATTTGAGTTCCTTTGAACCAGAAATTGAATTCTCATGTAATTTGATGTGTCGCATGATGCGGTTGACTTAGCTTGTAAGATATTATTGTTAGGTTAAGATCTATTTAATAAAAAAAAAACATATGTTAGTTATAAGAAAATGAAAAATAAAATTTATTGATGAAGTCATGTTTATGCTTCAACTGTTTTCATTTTTATTAATTTAAAACCCATTGAAAAAGAAAATGGTGGTGAACATTCGGGAGCGCGCCGGGGCGCCTGGGGGCGGACAAAATGGCCGAAACGATCAGTTTTTTGACAGGTATCGTTTTCGCCTCAGGCGCCCAAATGTTGCAAATATGGTCGCCCCCGGCGCGCCGGCGACCAAAATTGGACCAAGCGGCGCCGCGAGGTTCGAGTCGCCCAAGTCCGCCCCGTCCGCCGAGCGGTCCGGGGGCGAGCCGTGGGCGACTAGCCCGCTGTATGTGGGAGTTAGCAGAAACTCATTGTTGTTAAAATAATTTACTCATTAATGAGTAGAGCCACTTTTATTAAAAATGGGTTAACTTTTACTCATAAAAGGGGATTTGACTGTTACCGTGCAGGCGTAGGGTTTGTTTTCGTTTTGTTGTTTATTTTTACTTTAGAATGACAGTTCTTACAGCAAACAAAAAAATTCTCACAGCTAACAAAAAATTTCATCTCACTAACACATGCAAATCGCATCAATACGAACCCGCCTGGAGAGGACTATTTGGTGGATTATTTTAACTTTTTGTTAAAATTTGACAGATGGAAAGATATCGATTAACCTAGAGTCGGTGTATAATGAGTCACGCCAAGAGAAAAACAGTTGAACTCGCATCACGGTTTCCGAAGGATTACCTTTCTTTTCACTTGGCAACAGAGGACTTCTACATCAACTTTAAATGACTTCTAGCGAAAACCAAAAATAACGGCTGTAGTGAATCATAATATCAGTGATTTTGTCAAATAATCTTATAAAAAAATAGTAGAAATTCTCATTACTGATCAAAACCAAACGTATCCCATGACCATTTAATGGTCGCTGCGTGTTTATGATTTCTTCAATTTTATTTTATATTTCATTGCAATACCTTTCGTGGATCTTTCATAGCATCGTAATGCTATTATTTACTTTGCACGATAGGTAGCCGATTTGACAGTTCAATAGGTAGACTTGGCTTCACTCTTGGCGTGACTCATTATACACTGACTCTAGATTAACCTTGCTATCCGAACGTGGTTACTTTTCACAGAAAAGAAGTTAAATTTTGACAACTGTGGCTAAGTTCTTCTCGAAAACCGGTCGATCGACAGCACACACACTAATCCAGGCCTCCGTCGTTCGTCAGTGAAAATCTAATTTTTAGAAAATTTATTCCGAGTTTGTAGAGAATTTGTTCAGTTTGCCCCATTTATTCATAAAAAATAGAATTTATACATTTTCTTGATTTCTCACGTGCAACGGTCATTTGAAAATTTTACCGACTTGTTCTGCTGTTCAAAAACCCGGTAAAATCCTACCGACTTCGGTGATCTGAATTAAGTGTGCATGGATTTTCGAACATACACTGATGGTGTTAAGCTCCAACCGGTATTATCCTCGGATTAAATCCCGATCAAGAATGTCCGGCTGGTTTGATGTCGACATCAGAGTTAATCAACATAATTCTGAGCAAACATTTTTCAGATCATACAAACAGGGACGGTATTAAAAGTTAATCCGAGTTGGAGCTTACCGCCATGAACGAATTTGACATATTCCTGTTATGTGGAAGTCTAATAAATTTGCGCTATAAGATAATCCATTGAAAATGATATGATTGAAAATGTGTCAGGTAAATTCTATATGAATATCTGATACATTTACAATGCTGATAATTTGGTAACTTTTATATGATCGTCATATGATAAATGAAAATCGATTAAATTATAATAATTAACTGAAATGGATTTGAAACCCATAAGCATAAGCTATACTTTTCACCACAATATAATATATGTGTCATAAATCAATCGAAGTAAAGTTTATGTGAAAATAACATGAAATTTACTTCTTCTTTTGACACATATATTTAATCGATTTCTAAAAATAAATTCGAAAAATAAACATCAGGCAGTGGAAGCTTTCACAGTTGTGCCTTTTTTTTATTGTAGCTGATTTGGGATTCGATCAAGATCTGTTGAGGTGTGATGCTTTCGGTGTCTGTGCTTGATTCCACTGGGCCACGGCTGACTTCAAGATTGAGCTCGTTCAAATAGCATGAAGTAAGAACAGCTCTCCCGACATGGAATGTAGTGCAACTTTATGCTCATTTTGCTATAGTGAAGACAAATAGCACTGACAAATTTATGTTCCGTTTCGGTGGTGTGGTTTGTTCAAATCTTTCTTAATGCACCTGTGTGCAATAAATCAACGACTAAATTATATGATTTGATAGAACTGGCTCATGAAGTTCGAGTACTTCTTAGGGCTGGAATCTGAATTAGCCGTGTAGAAGGCTTACAATTAGAATCATAGCAAAGTAAATATTACAGTAGAATCATTTTTTTTTCAATCTCAATACATTCTTTTCTGGAACCCATTATCATATGAATGAGTGTACGTTAACATCGTTGAAAATTGTTTCAATAATTTATAAAGAACAATCATGTAAGATGTATTTTATTTGGAGCGATATTCATCCCAGAAAAACATGCAAAAACAAATGCTTGCTGTTGGATTTCTTAAAAGGCATTTCTATATGACTATACGGGATAGATCTGTTTACAATCTTTAAACGTCAAAAATCAAAGCAAGCTATTACAATGAGATATACATGTTTTCCTATACTGCAAAGTTAAATGACAGTCCAATAGTTTCTACATGTCTATTTACACGCGACATATCAACAAACGTCAAAAATCAGTAAAAGCAACTTCAATAAAATATACATGATTATCTTATAAGATATACATCATGAAAACAGGTATATTTTACTGAATTTTCTCATAGTGCAAACTTATATGATTTTCCATTAGTTTCTAGATGTCTGTTCCCACCCATGACATATCAACAGTTTTTCACCATGAAATATATCAGACAATATTCATATACTTCTTACCTTCGCTAACCACGTTCGAAGCGAAGTATTATCAAGTACTAAGTATGTGAAATTACGATAGAAATCATTCCATATCGCAGTCATAGTTTTTAAGTGATAATCCAATGGAATCTATCAATCATCACATAGAATGAATAAATGTGCTGACATTGCTATGTTATAAGATGGATCCAATAAACGGTACTTGTCGATTTGTTTCAGTGTAGAAAATAACTTTCGAAATGTCACTTTTAACCTCGAGTTAAATTTAACTCGGCAAATGGTTCAAGCCTTAAAAGTTTTTTCAAAAAAAAAAATATATTAAAATTTTCGGATTTTAACTTGAAAATTGTCGAGGAAATTGCGCGGTGAAAAGATGTTGCTCGTGGACATTACAGAAGTCTGGTTTACATCTCAGGGCAGTCTAAAAATTTATCGAGAAGATCTGCCCAAGAAAAAATCTGCCCAAGAAAAAGTCCATGTAAACAGTACCACTGAACCACACTGAACGAACACCGAAGAGAATCTGTCAATGTTACTGAGGACCTAATGCAATGTTCAGCTTGAACTGTCATCAGATCGAAGTTAACCCCGACACAATGACATTTATATAAGGTCTGGGCCAACAGGCAGCTTGCTGGTATTAGAAGCAAAAATGCTGTAAACATTGCTGAACATCTGCGAACAAATAGAAATACGGTCACTGCCAACTTACTGAGAACAGATAGAAATACGTCACTGCCAACAGCTGTTTCGTGTAAAGATATAAACATTGCAATAAAATACGAACACCACTAAACAATTGCACATTTCACTAACACCAATAACCCCTTTGGCGCAGACCTTATATAAACGTCATTGACCCCGACACGGTGCAAAACCTTATAGAGGTTGCTGACGTTTATCGTACGCACACTACGTTACGTATACGTATACGCAAAATGTTTTCATCGGGAAAAAAAAATTCATAGCGGAAAATTTTCCCGATGAAAACAAATCACTGACACAATAGATCAGTGCACGAAGATTTGCCGCACTCTTCCCTCTCCCGTAAATTTTGACAGTTTTGGGTGGTTTGTTTTGGCTCCCATTCGTTGCCATCTCTTTTACTCACAGACAAAATGATAGGAAGCAAAAAGTGAGGTTAGGGACCGTGCACTGATCTATAACACTTTAGCAATCTCTACACGGTGTTTGCGAAAACCCATTAATGGGTATAAAAACACCCATTTCAGCTAAAAGTGCCCCTCCTCATTTGATGCACGGTAACCAGCGTAAACACATTAATGTGTAAAATTTCACACATTTCGTGAAAAAAGGGGTCTACTCATAAAATGTGTAGAACGTCAATAGAAGTGTATTTTTTACACATTTTTCAAGAACGGTTTTTACAGCAAAATGTGTAAAAAGTAATCATTTCTAGAACTTAAATATAATGGGTGCGCATGGTTTTTTATTGCCTTCGGAATTTTCTTATTTGTGTTAACCATAAAATAAAGATTGCTCGAATACAATAATATTTTATTAAAAAAAAGGAATGCCATCAAAAAATCAGTACCGGCGCCGGTGTTGTAAGCGTGATTGCCTCTTTCCCCAGCAGGCCTGATTTCAATCCCAGTCGGCACCGCTGGGATGTTCTGAGGCATAACATCTCTGATCACGCCGAGAATCACGCCTTCCTTCGGAAGGGAAGTAAATCCATTGGTTCCCGGTTCATGAGTTGATGGATCGATAGGTAGGATCTAGGTGTGGGAGCTTCCTTCCTGGCGTCAGTAGCATTGGTGCTCAGCACGGAAAACAAATTAAGGAAAAAACAAAAATCAGTATGAAGCAAGCAAGTTTTTCCAAAACTTAACTATGAAAATAGTATAAATCACCTACCTTCTAGTATGTCCATCGTCGAACTGTCCAGTTTGGACCGTAGTTCCTCCATTTTCCTGTTGTACTGCACTGAAATATAAACAAATTACGTGCGTAAACAAGGCAGGATACAGCAAAGTTTGAAGTTTTTTTACCCATTAATGAGTATAAAAATACACATTTTTTGACTGGTACTACATTCTTAAAATGTGTATTTTTTTACACATTTTAAGATCTCCAAATTTACACATTTTTTGACAGCTGCATATAAATATAAAAAATGTGTATTTTTTTACTCATTTATGTGTTTACGCTGGTTACCGTGTGGGTAAACTATGGTTTACTCATTAATGGGTAAATGGGGGATCTGTCAATAAATGGGTGTTTTTTTACCCATCTTCTTGAATTGTGTTTTTCGTAAAATGGGTAAAAAATACCCATTTCTTCAAATGGAGGATGCTGGTATAAAAAACTTACTAATATTTACATTGAAAATAAATGCAGGTGTAGCGAAAAAAAATATTACACGAGAAGGTATAATAATATTGGATAAAACTGTATGGACTTATCCGTAAGCCTCTCCAATGTTTCGGGATCCAATTTCAGTCACCTCTGGGGTACCCCAGGGTTCTCATTTAGGCCCACTTCTTTTTATTTGGTACATAAACGACATTTCCTACATACTTAAAAAAATAAAATTGCTTGTATATGCAGACGACATGAAGCTCTTTATGGAAATAAGTAATTCTAGCGATGCAGAAGAATTCCAGAATGAAATCAATATATTCCACACCTGGTGTAGTAAAAGTCTACTTCAACTGAACGTAAAAAAATGTACTGCAGTAGCATTTAGCAGAAAAATTTAAACACCGCATATTCAAATATCATTAGGCAAACAAATAGTAGAAAAAAGCAAAATTGTAAGAGATCTAGGTGTAATCCTAGACTCCAAACTAAGTTTTATAGAACATTATAATACTATTATTAGTAAAGCAAACAGAATGCTAGGCTTCATCAAAAGGTTCAGTCATAATTTCGAAGACCCATACACTATTAAGCTTTTATATACCACATATGTAAGGCCAATTCTGGAATCCATACATTTCCATACACGAAGAACGCATAGAATCTGTCCAAAAACAATTCCTTTTATATGCTTTACGTAAATTGAATTGGACTGCATTTCTATTACCATCTTATGAAGCGCGCTGCATGCTCATCAATATACAAACACTTAAGGGGAAGCTCACCGCTCCGAAAAAAATAATTACGTTTTGATTTTTCTAAAAATATTGGAAAAAGATATCAAAATTCAAAGAAAATCACATATTTTTTAATTTTTCAAAGAAAATTCACGTGCAAAAACATTTTTTATAAGTCATTATGGCATAAAGTTGGACTCAAAAAACCACAAAACATCAACTTTTCGGTTTTTCTGAGAGTCCAATTTTTTTTCATGATGGGATAGAAAATTTTTTTTTGCATGTAATTTTTGACAAAAATCTAAGGAAGAAACTGATTTTCTTGGATTTTTGATAATTTTTCCCAATATTTTTAGAAAAATAAAAACGTACCGAAAATATTTTTTTTATTTTTGGGCCGGTGAGCTTCCCCTTAAGGAGCACCGCCAATTTGCAATGCTTTTCTTCATCAACGACATTATTTCAATGCGCATAGATTCGACAGAAATTCTCGCACAATTAAAATTTTACACACCTTGTCGATATCTTAGAACACGGAATTTATTTTCAGAAACATCGTACAGAACAAACTATGCAAAAAATAGCCCAATCAATCGAATGATGCGCTAATATAATTTGTATTGCGGAACTATTGACATCACTATGTCCAAGCAGCAAATAAAAACTAAGCTAAAACAGAATAGAATTAATGCATAGTATGTAAGTAAACATTGTAATAATCATTGTATGTAGTCTACACTGGCTTGACGAAATGGAAATAAATAGTTATCGGCCCATCAACTCATGAACCGGGGTAACGGCTTTACTTCCCTTCCGAAGGAAGGCGTGATCAGAGATGTTATGCCTCAGAACATCCCGGCGGCGCCGACTGGGATTGAACCCAAACCTGCTGGGGTGAGAGGCAATCACGCTTACCACTACACCACCGGCACCGCTTATTTTGAAATACATGCTGTTGTCATTATAATGGAAATCCTTATATTGTAGGGGTAGGAGGGGCATAGTGAGCATCCCGTGCACCAGCTTGGACTTCCGGCCGTTCGGAACAAATTGGTTGGTGGTAGGATCAATATCATAATTATATTGAACATACTGCCAGTTGGTTTGTTTCATGCAGCTAGAGATCCAGGGCCAAACTATGGGATGCTCACTATGCCCCTCCTTCCCTATTATTATTATTATTATTATTATTAGTATTATTGATTCAAATCAACCATATCTACCACACCCAGCATCGAACCAATTTGGAACTGTCAAATCCAACCAATTTTTCGCTACCCCTGTTAGGGTTACCATATGGTATCTTAAAGGAGACATGTCCTACTTTTTCAATAATTTTTCTACGTCCTCCTTTTGCCCGGAAATGTCCTCCTATTTGATCCTTGCATTTTTTCCAGTAACATATTCATAAAATTGTTTTCAAATAGTGTTGCTTGCAGAACTTTTTTGTATCTTGCAAATGACATTCGATGGTGGGACTAGGAGTATACTACAGCAGTCACCCCCCTTCATTTAGGCTGCGATCCATTTGGTGAATTTTCACTTAAATTTGACAGATGGAAAATTTTCAAATAAACTTACTTATTTCAGACAACCCAGGAATCAAATTTGATAAATAATTTTTCGAAAGTCAGACGATCAATAACAGAGGGAGCTTCAAACATTATAATTTATTTTCGTGAAAATGCATCAAATGTACATAACACAGAATCAGGCTGCGTTCCATTTTTCTGAATTTTTACTTAAATTTTACATTTCGTGTGATTTTTGAGAAGGTGTTTGTCAAAATTAATTCCTGGTCTGCCAGAAATAAGTCTGGTACAATAGCAGGTTTATTTGAAAATTTTATATCTGTCAAATTTAAGGTTTAAGGCTGTAAAGCTGTAGTTTTCATGCAAATTAGCTAGACTAGATCATTACCAAGTATCAAAAATGAATTATCAAGACTAGTTTGATGCATTTTTCAGAAGTATAACGAGAAGATGAAATTAATTGATAACGACTACAAGTTATGAACAATCTCAATTGAACCTTTGCAAATCATGAAAGCACCTCTGTTCCTTCAATAAACCGAGCGGACTGTATTTTTCGGTTGGATACTCGAGAACGAAAATAAAACGCGTCCGATACTAGCGAGTTCAACAAAAGATATGATTTTTTATTCTCCAAAAGATACATTGGTATTTGTGAGGTTCCAACCTTTACGGTACAGTGTTGGCAGCAATAGTAGGATTCTGTAATGTAGATTTTCTCTCTTAACATCCTCCTGGCGTTGAAATGGGTAATTTCAATCCATTTGGCCATCTAGAGGCAGTAGACATATCTCCGTTATAGCACGCTTATATTCCCCCTTTGAAGTCTTCACAGTAACAACCCGGGTCACGCCATCCTTCTTCTTCTTTCTTCTTCTTCTTCGCATTTCAAGCTTATTGCATATCGCATATTAGCTTATTGCGTGCTCTCAACTTAGTGTTCTAGATGCACTTCCACAGTTATTAATTGAGAGCTTTCGATGCCTGTACCATTTTTGCATTGGTATAATTGTGTGGCAAGTCCAATCATACTTCTATGCCCAGGGAAGTCGAGAAATTTTCCAACCCGAAAAATTCCTAGACGGGACCGGGAATCGAACCCAGCCACCTCCAGCATGGTCTTGCTTTGTAGCTGCGCCTCTACCGACTGAGCTAAGGGAGGCCCCACGCCATCCTTACCAGGGTGTAACTCCTTCACTCGCCCAAGCGGCCACTGGAAGGGTGGCACATTTTGATCGATTACCAACACCAGGGATCCTTTGGTAATGTTGATCGTCTTTGTCCACTTCGATCGGTTTTGCAGCTCGGGTAGATATTCAGCCGTCCATCTTCTCCAGAAATGTTGAAATATTGTCTGGACAAGTTGCCATCGTGAAAGCGTTGACTGTTTTAGATCCAGATAAGACGGTTCAGGAACTGCCTGCATCTCTCGACCAATTAGAAAATGTGCAGGGGTAATCGCAGATAGATCACACGGATCGTCAAAACACGGCGCCAATGGCCGCGAGTTCAGCACAGCTTCAATTTGGGTCAATGTGGTGTATAACTCTTCGTACGACAGCTTACAACCGCCGACAATCCGCGTCAGATGGTGCTTTACCTGCTTCGCTCCAGCCTCCCAGATACCACCGAAGTGAGGGCTTCGTGGTGGTATGAAAGACCATTCAATTCCTTGATTGGTGCAATAATCCGTTATCTTCTTGGACTGCTGTTGATCGTTAAAAAGCCGCGCTAGCTCCTCAAGTTCATTTTGAGCTCCGACAAAATTCGTTGCATTGTCGGAATACATCTTACATGGCAGCCCTCGCCGGCTAGTGAATCGCCGCAAGGCAGCTAAAAATGCATCAGTGGTCAAGTCGGACACAAGCTCCACATGTATTGCTCGCGTCACCATACAAACGAACAAACAAACGTAGGCTTTGGTTACTAACGGCCTGCGACCAGCAGTGAACGACTTTATCAAAAAAGGGCCAGCGTAGTCCACACCAGTATAAGCAAAGGCTGGCGCCGGTTGGACTCGGTATGAAGGCAGATCACCCATCAGCTGGGACGTTTTCAGTGGATTCGCTCTGAAGCAAGTAATGCAGCTACCGATGATTTTCCGGATCGTTGATTTGACTCTCAGTGGCCAAAATCGCTGACGAACCATTGCAAGTAGACCCTTTTGTCCAATATGCAAGTTTGACCGGTGCAAATTCTTCACAACTGCTACCGAAAACGGATGTCCGGCAGGTAATAACATTTGGTGTCGACTGTCATATGGTATGAGAGCATTTTTGATTCTACCTCCCACACGCATAATCCCATCTTGCGAATCGATGAACGGTTTCAAGCCACACAGACGGTGTTTAGTTTGCCTTCCTTCAGTAATTACTCGTAACTCGTGATGGAACATTTCCATCTGAACACACCTCACTGTTACCGCCAGCGCAGCCCGTAGTTCTGGAACGGTTAGCGGTCCTCTGACGATCATCTTCTTTCTGCTGGTAAAGTATTTCGCGAATCGAATCAAGTAGGCCATAGCTCGTAGAATCCTGTCATAATCATTTGCTCTGTCGAAAATCAACAATCGTTTCACAGGAGAAGTAACAGCCAACGAGACACCAGCTTTCATTTCGGGTAAATTTTCATCCGGCAAAGGCGCTGGGTGCACTTCTTCAATCGTTGTCACCTTCAGCATGGGTGGACCGTCCCACCACATCGTGTTAGCTAACAATTTACGGGGAAATTCTCCACGCGAAATAATATCCGCTGGGTTTTGTTGACTCGGAACGTATCGCCACTTATACGCACCTGTAATTCGTTGAATTTCGGTCACTCTGTTCGAAACATACAGCTGTAGTACCTCCGGTGGTTTCCGTATCCAACAATAAACAATCTGGGAATCGGTCCACAGATTTACGGACTCGAAATCAATATCAATCGCAGCAATCGCTTTTTCAACTAATTTTGACAGCAACACCGCACCAAGCAGCTCGGCTCGAGGAGTAGTAATTGGCTTGCACTTGCCAGACTTTTTTAGAAGAATCCGTGATTTGCTGCAGATTAGATGCATCGTGACTGAACCGTTCTGGTGGATAACTCGTGAATAGAGACACGCCCCGTAAGCCACGTCGGAGGCGTCGGAGAAACCCTGCAGTTGCACGGACATCGCATCAGCTGTTGAGATCCACCTTGGTACACGCAATTCGTTCAGTCAAATCAACTCGTCACGAAAATACTGCCACTTAAGCACAATATTATGTGGGACAGGGTCATCCCAATCCACCGCAAGCACACTGACCTCCCGAAGAATCAATTTCGCTGCAGTAACAATCGGGCCAACTATTCCAAGCAAATCATATATCTTGGCAACTTCACTGAGAATTTTTCTTTTCGTTGTAGCTTCAGGATTACCAGGTTCGACAGAGAACGAAAACCAATCGTCAAGCGGATTCCAGACAACGCCTAAGGTCTTTATGATGTTCGAGTTGATGTCACCCACATTGAAATTCGTACCACAAGATTCCTTGTCAACATGCTGCAATATTTCCGAGTGGTTCGCACACCACTTATGAGTCTCGAAACAACCTTTCGCCAATAATCCACTAACTTCCTGCTGAAGTGCGCATGCATCCTGGATACTGTGCGCACCTGCAATCACGTCGTCCATGTAGGCACTCTTCTTGATTACCTTCGATGCTTGAGGAAATTCGTGCTGGTGATCTTCCGAAGTCTGTCGAAGTGCCATAGTGGCTTGAAAAGGAGATGATGCCAAGCCATATGTTACTGTCGAAAGCTCATACACCGTCAGTGGCTCGTTCCGATCATAGCGGTATACTATTCGTTGGTATGCTGTATCCGGAGGGAGGACTCCGACCTGACGAAACATTTTGACAGCGTCTACCGTGAACACGTACCTGTAGCTGCGATAGTTCAATAGAATGCAAAACAAATCATTTTGAACGTTTGGCCCCGTCAGTAGAGCATCGTTGATGGCCACTCCTGATGATGACGGTGCAGACCCGTCAAACACGACCCTCAATTTTGTAGACGTACTTGTGTGTTTTACTACACAGTGGTGAGGTATGTAGTAAACGGTATTGGACGCTTCGCTATCGTCGACGGTGATGGCTCTCATGTGACCGAGGTCTTCGTACTCATGCATAAAACAGGCATACTGCTGCTTGATTTCTGGTTCCCTGTCCAGCCGTCGCTCCAAAGAAAGAAACCTTCTCGTTGCCATTGTTCGGGATTCACCGAGTTCGTTTATCATGTCGTTGAACGGGTGCCGTACGTAATACCTTCCTTCCTGATCTCGTTGGTGGGTGTCACGGAAATGTTCCAAGCAGCGATCATCAGCTGCTTTGTTCGAGTACTGGATCTCATCGCAAGCTTCCAGTTTATAGAAGCTTCGTAGAAGTTCACTCAAATCTTCGTCGGCAATTTGGCAGAAAGATTTAGCGATCACTGGTACATCAGTCGAAATGATACCTCCAGCCACCCAACCGAATTCCGTGTTAGTGAGCACTGGTAGGTTCGATCCTAGCTTGATCTGGTCTCCCTTCACTACATCCCAGAAAATTTCTGCACCAACAAGCATATCGATGCGTCCTCTAGTATGAAACTCTGGATCAGCTAATTTGAAATCGGTAGGGATGGACCACTCCGATGCACTGAATGACCGTTGAGGGATGTCACCCGTAATCCGCGGAGCGACGAGGAATTCTAAATCAACAGAAAAATCTCCGATACAGGATTCGATTGTCATGTGCACCCTATGACGAAGTCTGGTGTTAGTCCCGTTGAGACCGCTGACTGTTTAGTCGACAGGTTCCTTCTTCGTGGCAACCAAATTGACAAAACGCTCCGTGGCGAAATGGACTTGGGAAGCGGAGTCTAGTAGAATTCTGCAGGGATAAACAGCGGAATTTGATCCACGGATTTGCACCACTGCGGTAGACAGCAACGTTTGCTTCACTAGACTTCCCACACTAGCACACAGTGTTGTAGCGGTGCCGGATCGAGATGCTTCAACAAGATTACACGAATTGGATTCCTTGCGAGGTGGATGTGCGTCATCACTGGTAGTGCACTGTGTGGCTGCGATCGAATCTGCTGACTTGGAGCTGGAACCTTCACTAATATGGAGTGACGTATGGTGGCGTTTACCACACTCACGGCAGTTATGCGTCGAAGTACATCCGTTAGTTCGGTGGCCTTTCTGCAGGCAGTTGAAGCAGCATCCCGACTTCTTCAGCATATTGTATTTATCACTCACATTCATCTTCTTAAAGTTTTCGCATTTCCATAGTTCGTGGTTGTTTTTGCCTACAGCACACTTCAGTTCATGTTTTGTTTCATTCTTCTGTTCATTTATATTCACTAGCGTGTGGGCCTTCGCCACCGCTTTCGGCTTCACACTTTCCACTTTGTTGCTCGTTTCAATTTTTTCAATAATTCTGCACTGCTCTTGTAGGAACGTCATCGTCGCCGTATAACTGGGCAGAATTCCCGGTTTCTGACGAGTCTCCCAGGCGACTCTCGTAGCTTTATCCATTCGCGACGAAATCATGTTCACCACCATTTGCTCGCCGAGCCCTTCCAGTTGAAGGTTCAAGTTCTTCAGTGCTTCGATGTTCTTGTTGCACACGTCCAGCAACTTTCGGAGGTTTACCGAGTTGTCCTTTACGATATTCGGCAAATTGAACAAACACTCGATGTACTTGTCTATGATAAGTCTCTTGTCTTCGAATCTCTCCGTGAGGAATCGCCAGGCAGCATCGTAGTCGTTATTGTTAACGATGTCCTGGTCTATGATTCCTGCAACCGGACCAACAAGTGAATTACGGAGATGGTAAAGCTTTATGGCCGGCTCCTCATGTGTGTATCGATCCATGATGGTATTGAACATGGATTTAAACGAAAACCATCGTTCGTACGACCCATCAAAGGTCGGTAACGGCGCTTGAAGTGGAGAGAGGAATGGCAAAGTTGATCCAAATGTCATCGAAGCGGGTGTCATAGCCACAATTTCTTTCTTCGTGTCAGCTTCCTTTGTAGCCTCCTCTGTCAGCATACTCAACCGGATCGACAAGTCGTTGTACATCGTCTCGAATTCGATGTATTTCGCTACCTGCTCTGCTCGTCGCTCTTCAGAAAGGGGCAGGGCATAAATGAGGTTCTGAAAGTCATTATATTCACTGTATGCCTGGTCAACTGTTTTTTGATGCAGCCGAAGATAGTGCAAGTTTCGAATGTTCGTATTCGGTGCATCGTCACTATGTTGAATGGCACTTTTAACACGCGTTAATTTGCCCTTCACTGCCCCTCTCTGATGAGTGAGAGTTCGCAGCTGTTCCTCCATTTTCGTTTGATCCTGTTTCTGCTTTTGTTTGGTTTCGGTGATGTTTACAGCGTAAACTTGACACGGCAAGTTTACTCATTCACGAGCGACGGCCATTTTAAATAGCGCGTCACTGCATTCAACCAGCGGTTCTGATGAATGCTCAATTTCTACGAAATTTCGCGGAAAAGCACTTCGCCACGCGATTTCCACTACTTTTCACGATATCTGGTTCGAAGGACCAAAAAATGTTCCTTCAATAAACCGAGCGGACTGTATTTTTCGGTTGGATACTCGAGAACGAAAATAAAACGCGTCCGATACTAGCGAGTTCAACAAAAGATATGATTTTTTATTCTCCAAAAGATACATTGGTATTTGTGAGGTTCCAACCTTTACGGTACCGTGTTGGCAGCAATAGTAGGATTCTGTAATGTAGATTTTCTCTCTTAACAACCTCTGTGGCCAAAAAGGCTACCAATGTATTTGTTTATCGTCACGAGGGGTAAACCAAATGATTTTTTTTAATATTTCAAATGAATGTACACGGTAAGAAAAAAGTACCCAAAAGTAAGTTCCTTTCACTCGTCTCGGCACTATAGTGCAGGAACCCAAAAGTAGGTAAATCGGGTCAAAGTAGTTTTCATTTACTTGTGTGCAATTCGTATGGAATTTTCCACTCGCTTTCTACCCAAAAGTAAGTTAGTTGTACCCAAAAGTAGGTAAACATGATTATACGCAACGTTGAGTTCCCACACTTTACTACCCCTGTTGGGTGGTTTTGTTCCTCTGTTTTTGACAACATTAGAAGGAGAAAATGAGACAAACTAGTCAAAAGTAGGTAAAAGTGATCTGGCCGTTGGGAACTTTTTTCTTACCGTGTATTTCAGCATATTATTTTATTTGATGACAACAGTGACATGTCAGACAAATATTAAAGTAATATATTGCGCATTTCACACCAAATTGGACTAATAAGCGTGTTTTCACTTATTAAAAAGTGTGATAAAATTGCAAGTTCACGTCTAATCGTCTTGGTGTCTTCGGTGCACTTATTCCTTATGATGCTAGCAATAAGTGCTCCGAAGACATCAAAACGATTTGACAGTAACGTGCACTTTAATCACACTTTTTGCATTTTTGGGACAGTCCAGTTTCAGATGCAATCAGCAATACACAATATCATAAATGAAAATAATGTGACTCTTACTTTTGTAATAAGTGCTATATTCGCACCCCTCGACTGTAATTGAATGATTGTTGCTTACCTCTTTCAACGCTAGATGGTGCGTGAAGCGATATTTTGCGGGTGGCCATTGCAATATTTGGAAAAGGCATGAATGGATCATATTGTTAATATGATATATTTGTTTTAATGTTATCTCCCAGCGGTAATGAACACGCAAGAATCATAGAAACTGAGCATGCTGATGAACCGCAGAACTAAAACACAACAGTTAGTAGAGTAAATTAAACTTATGTATTGCAACAATGTTTACAGGTTGAAGGTTCACACATTATAAAAATAACAAAATGGAGATTTGCAGTTCGAGAGCTCTCTGCTGTGTCGCGTACTTTTAGATGCACGCAATTAATAGTTGGCAGTATACGGGGGGTGTACCGATGTACGCTGTACTTTCCATCACTCCTCCTCAGCGACTATCGGTTGATTCTGCCTTTGATGATAATCCAAGGTTGCCACTTAACAGTTGCAATCTCTGTGTTCCCAGGGGCTTTGTTAACAGATCCGCAATATTCTCCTCCGTTGGAAAATATTTAAGTATCACCTCACCACGATCACATAGATTCTTCACAAAGCACTGGCGCGTTTCAATGTGTTTTGATCGTCTCGAACTTCGTTCTGTGTTGACAAAACTTATACATCCCTGATTATCTTCGTTGATAACAGTTGCTTCATCAGGCTTCTCACCAAAGTCCCCAAGCAACTGACGGAGCCAAATGAATTCTTGGCAGGCTTCGCTAAGGGCAATGTATTCGGCTCCCATTGATGAGAGGGATACACAACTTTGTTTGCGGCTACACCAGGAAACAGCACCGTTACCGTACAAAAATACAAATCCACTTATTGTTCGGGTCGCCCGCCCAATCTGCATCAGCAAAACAAGAAGGCCTTGTTTTTCACTACCAAACGTCAACTTCCAGTCACGAGAAAAATACAGGTTCGTCAAGACGCGTTTTGCAGCAGCCCAATCCGCTTCATTCGGACAGCTCACATTTTGGCTGAGGATAGACATACCATAGAGGTAACTCTAAGACCACTGGGTCCCGAAGAAAATCATTATTATTTTTGGCTCACTCAGTACCAGAACAACGGTCCCAAGCAGTCCCAAGCTATTTCACTCACCCCTGCATGTTCTGCATGAATCCACACACCCCTGATGTTATCTGTCAAACTTTCATAGCGAATCAAAACAAACATAGTGTAGTAATAGAATTTCAACTAGAATAGGGTACGTTATTCGTTTGCTTGGGACCAATAGGCTACTAAAGTGGTGAGCCAATTGAAAATCGTTAGTTTCGTATTGATTGTTGGACATACTAGCAGCGATATCTGGACGGCAATTTACAGCCACATACAAAAGCGCACCAACCAGGCTCCTATACTGAGTTTCTTCCTCGAGTGGTTTGCTCTTTCCAGCTTCCTTTACATAACCAGGATCTATCGGACTTTTCACAGGTTTCGCATTTTGAAGACCGTATTTTTCAGCAAGATTTTCGATGTATCCACGAAGGTTGATAGAGTATCGACCATGATCTGCCTCAATTTCCATTCCCAATCGAAGATTACCAAGCTCCGTTATCTCGAAATGTTTTTTTCAGTTCCATGTGGATTTTAGTAATTATTGTCGCATCATCACAAGCAACCAGCTTCAATTTGTATACCCATCTGCACCCAACGATTTTTCTGTTAGACGGCGGCTCAACTAACTCCCACGTCTTGTTTGTTTGATGTGATTCAATTTTATCCTTCATTGCTGCCATCCAAAGGTTCTTAGCGCTTCGTTTCTTCGCATCCTGAAAGCATGATGGTTCAGCCTTTTCACAAGATGTCAAATTGGCTCCTTCACCATACATTTTGGGAGGAGCGCCCTTGTTACACCGACTTGATTGCCGTGGAAGTCCGATGAAATCTTCTTCTCCGCTGGATGCATCACCGTAGACAGACGAACCATTCTCCAAATTCTGTTCACTTATGGAATCCTCCAACGTGGTATCATCCACTTCAATTTCAGGGTTTTGTTGTTTCTTCGTTTTGTCGAACTCAAGACCGACTTCGATTCTCGCCGGTTTCGAAATTGGATCCCGGACGGTCTCTTTTGGTTTTTCAAAAACACAAAATTTAGCGTCGCGACTGATAGTTATCGCATCATTTCCTGTGTTTAGAAAACGAAAACCTTTTCGATTTTTCTCGTATCCCACGAATATCAGTTTTACAGCTTTCATGTCACATTTCTGGCGTTTCTCTCTAGGTACATGCACCAGAGCCTCACTTCCAAATATGTACATATCTTTGTAACAGGGTGGTTTCCCTGTCCAGATCTCGAATGGTGTTCTGGAAACCGCAGTAGAAGGCAGATGGTTCTGCAAGTAATTAGCTGTCATTACCGCCTCGCCCCAGTACTTCTTGCTCAATCCAGATTCCGCAAGCAAGCACCTCATCATCTCTGTTAGGCTGCGGTTCTTCCGCTCAGCAATTCCATTCTGCTGTGGACTATAAGGCACGGTCTGCTGTAAAATGATTCCATTGTCACAAAGAAAGCGTTGGAGAGAAACCCCAGAATACTCTCCTCCTCCATCCGCACGAATGATCTTCGGCTTCCTTCCGAATTGATTCTGAACAAAATTCACATATTCCTTTATTTTGTCTTCAGCCTCACTCTTTTTCTTCAAAAGATAAACGATGGTAAAACGTGAAAAATCGTCTATCATCGTCATAATAAAACGATTTCCACGCGGGGTGGCCTCTTCCATCGGCCCACACAAGTCACTATGCACAAGATCCAATATTTCTTCTGTCTTCGTTTCAGACACAGGAAATGGAGCTCTACACATTTTCCCCTCACAACATACATGATGGGCCTTATTACGGATGTCACTACACGGTGGTAAGGAAGTGATACTCGGAATAAGAGCCGTGATTGCCGTACAAATCAAATGGGAATCACTTCACCATGACGACAAGTGTCAAGTTTTCACCGTGAAGTGACATCCGTAATAAGCGCCGATAAACAGAACGGATTCCACAGTCCACCAGCTTCAAACCGGTACCAAGGTTCTCGCGAACGATCCTGTCAATGGCACCTGGATCCCGGTGTCCGAGCTTCCCATGCCACACATGCTGACAATTATCATTGTGTTGCACAGCTGCTACCTTAGTCGCATCATGTTCCTTCAGCTGGTACAAACTACCTCATCGTTCACCGACCGCAACGACAGTCCCATTCTTCGTTACTCTGTATTCAGCTTTGTCAAAGGTCACGATACATCCTTCATCAGCAATCTTTCTGATTGAAAGCAGGTTTCCCTTCAATGCCAACACATTCTTCACTTGTATTTACGGATGTCACTTCACGGTGAAAACTTGTCACTTGTCGTCATGGTGAAGTGATTCCCATTTGATTTGTACGACAATCACGGCTCTTATTCCGAGTATTACTTCCTTATCACCGTGTAGTGACATCCGTAATAAGGCCCATCATGTATGTTGTGAGGGGAAAATGTGTAGAGCTCCATTTCCTGTGTCTGAAACGAAGACAGAAGAAATATTGGATCTTGTGCATAGTGACTTGGGAGGGCCGATGGAAGAGGCCACCCCGCGTGGAAATCGTTTTATTATGACGATGATAGACGATTTTTCACGTTTTACCATCGTTTATCTTT